>NW_027632954.1:4984758-5075668 GCF_902686455.1 Sciurus vulgaris | reverse complement strand
TCAATCTCAGGGGCTAGTCTGAATAAATATGTGAATATATGTGAATATTTTAAGTATATTTGAGAGCATCAGATGCCATAGTGAGTATATTTCTCAATGGTAGGGGCCATAATGATATTATGTGTCTGTCAAGGTCACAGTGATGATATTGTATAAATGTCAACATAAGAGTGAGGATATTTTGTGAGAGTCAGAGGCCAAGTGAGGGTATTATGTGAATGTCAAAAGCCACAGTAGGGTATTATGTGAGTGTTAGATGCCACATTGAGCATAATATGTGAGAGTGAGAGGACCCAGTGAGGGCATTAGTTGAGTGTCAGAAGTCAGTGAAAATGCTATGTGTGATAGGCCATGGTGATGGTGTTATGTGACTGTCACAGGCCAAGTAAGGAAATTATGTGAATGTCAGAGGCCAGAGTAATGTAGCATATCAGTGTAAGAGGCCACAGTGAGGGTATTATGTGAGTGTAAGACATTATAATGAGGGCATTCTGTGAGTGAACCAGGCCATGTCAGAATATTATGGAACTGTCAGGGGCCACATTGCTCCATTTTTGAAACTGAAAAAATATTTATCTTGAAAGATTGACTAGAAAGTTTAAGGCACATACCTAGGATTTCTTGGATGACTGGTACACAGCTGTCTTGCCCATGATGATGAGAAAAATGGATGTGGGGTAAGAACAGGAAATAGAGCCAAGAGGTACAACAGAAAATGCAACATGTTGGGACAAGGAGCCCAACATTTCCCCATGAAGTGTAAGCATGTTTGACAGGCCTGGTCCTCAGGTTTTGATATGAGGAATGGGCCACTTCCCAAACTAAGACAATTTTCTGAAAGACCATTTCCCTTGCTAAGCCAAACTTAGACTGTTAACAAATATGCCCAAGTCCTCCCAGCCATGGTGTGCCATGTCCCACTGGGAGTCACAATTTGAGGTCAGTACACTCTTGGCTAATTGAGGTTTAATTTTGCAGCCATACCTTCTGGGCACATTGGGCTAGGTGCTGCTTTGAAGGATGACACAGACTCTTGGGCATGTTAGACATGGCCCACAGTCTCCTAGGATTTTCTAGCCAGTGCAAGTATCAGGCTTAACAAGAAGTAATGACAGTAAGGGGACCAGGGCTCTAGTTTCATCCCAGTGGTAACAAGCAGCATATCAACATATGACCTTCAACAGTGCTGATGAAGGAACTTCCTTGTGGAATCCTGCTGAGGGGTTTCAGGCAGCAGGGAGAGAGAGAAAAAGACTCAGAGAACTGCAGCAGTGACTGGCAGCATAGTCTGGCACCCTTGAATTTCCTTACAATGCTAAAGGACCAGCCAGAAGCAAAAGATTCACTTGTGAATATTCACCCTGGATGGTAAAATCCCTGAGGTCAGGGTGAGGGCTCAATGTCCAGACAACATTGACACATTGAGTCCCATGGGAATGTTCATTTTAATTCTGAATATTTAGGGGAAAACCCTCAAGGTGACATGGATTCTTCAATATCCAGTACTATTATTCTTGGCATGGGCCCTTCCATGTTTTTGGACAGGTTACGCACACCTAGATGAGCTTCTTAACACTAGTTCCCAGTGGCAGATGTGTATGGTTTGCAGGAGAGAGTTGAGTGTCCCAGGCAGCTCTGAGGCTATAAGTGGGGACATTGAGTCTAATCAGGTTACATATCTCTATATTTCTGCACACCACTCCCACAAGTTTACCAGTAGCACTGTAGTTGACTATGTTTGAGACCTTTTGTTCAACAAGAACATCATCAGATGGCACAGTAGTAATCTCATCATACATGCAATTTTCTCTTTTTTGTACATTTGAGTATTTTCTGAATTACTTAAACCACCATATTTTTAACTATCATTCTTAATTCTGCATTAGAGTTGTGAAACAATGTACCAATTCATTCAGCCATATTGCTCTTCTTGAATATTTAGGTTCCTCTAGTTTTTACCTAGTATGAAAACAATCTGTAATATTTAAGTATCTTACCCAAAATAGTAAAACCAGAGTAAGTGTAAAGAATTTTTGGTTGGGGAAGGAATTCTGTTGTCTCCCATCCGTTTTCAAGAAGACCAGGCTTCCTTGGAATCCTGTTTCCTTGGCACAAGCTCAGCCCTTCAATGATTCAGACCTTTGCCCCCTTAGACTATTTGTGTCACTTGCTCCTTCTCAGCTCTCTTCATGGTGCAGTTGTGCTGAATCTTGGATGGTGGAAAGCAGCCTCCCCACCAACACAGGGAGAGTACCCAGAAGTAGTCAGACTGAAGCTCAGTTGTAAAATAGGGCTGAGCAACAGGGATTAGAGTGGCTGGCTGTGAGAGAAAAGGGCACAGGCCACAGCCTGACTCCTGAAAGACACAATGACTCCATAGTGCTTTCTAATGAAGATAAAATTTAGTCCATGTGCAGCATCTTGTTTAAGCGGTCACAATAAAGACTTTCCCATTCACAGAATGGAAAGTCTTGGAGTCTTTAGGAGGAAGATGGGGTGGGTAGGGCTTTTTACATATTTTTAGGTGACCCAAGCCTGTGATTTCTATTTCTATAGGATCATTAGAGTCTAGCAGATCAGGTCGTTAACTTCCCTGGTGAGAGAATATCATTGTGATTGCATTGTCATATTACAGAAACTAGATTATTCTAGAGTGAAGGGTTAATAATCTGTCCTAAGAACTAGGAGCCCAATGTAGTTTGTGGTGGAAATATTTTCAGTTGAATAAATGATAAACATGTGCCAGGAGTCAGGGGACACTGATTCAATATAGCTGTGACTCAGCTGGTTGTGCAAGATGGGGAGAGAAAGGCCTTCAGGGCTGGCTTGCTTCTCTGTACACTGAAGACATTTTCCTGCGTGCTCTCAAAGGCCCTTTTTTCCTTTGGTGGCTCCTATATTTTTCCATGGAGATTGGTCTCTGGCAGACATTTGTGATGCTGATGAACAGTAGGACAGTGGGAAAAGATGTGACTGCTCAGCCTAGAACTGGCTAAATTCCTGGGGACACTGTGCAAACCTGGTTTCTTCTTTCTAGAGCACTTAACAAGCAGTAATCACAGAATAGTTGAAATGGCAGTCATGGCATTACTCAATGATCAGAAAAGAAGTTGCTGGAAAGAACCATGACTCCTGAATCAGATCACATCTAAAGGGGTATGTGGTGGGAAACTCAGGATACAGTGACCAGAACCAAAAACCTGGTTTTGAAATATGTGAACTTGACTACATTTGGGGTAGTATATCTTCCTGGTCTCCTGGCTGAGTGAAATTGGGACTTCCCTCACCTTTCTCTCAGAATGCAATGGAGATTGAAGGAGTGCCTGGATAACTGCATGTGGCAGAAGAGCACAGGGGTCATTAGTGTTCTGGTGTGACCAATTAGCTTCAATTCTCCAAGCTCAGCCTTAAGACCCTGCCTCAGATGAATGATTTTGTATGGTGCTCATATGACTGGTAATTAATTTAGTAGTTCTATGGGATTTTGAAGTCAATTTTTATTTGGGGCAAGTGATTCTCATTTTTATTGAAAATTGCCATAAACCACCGAGGTTTTAAATACATTTTTGTGAGTATAACAGGCAAGGTGACTTAAGGAAAATAAGTAAGCAAAAAATAATACAACTGCAAAAATTACAAAGGCAAAGTGGAAATAAATGTTTGTGGAAACAGCTAGAAGATGTGAGCAGACAGAAAGTCTTCCAAACTCAGCAACAAGCTGACTGGTGTGGGGCCGCTGTGAGGTGCTGTCAGGGAGTCTTCATCCTTTCTGATTCCCCTGTCCCTTCTCAAGGTCTATGACAATTTTTGTATCTCAGGGAGAATATTAGTGAGCTGGTAGACCAAGAATGATTTAAAACACACCTTTGGAGACTGGGTTTGTCTTTATGTTCTGGCTCTACCACTTTCAAGGATAGTGGCTTTGGGAAGGAAGTTTAACACACTCTGAACCCTGGTTTCATCATCTATGAAGTAGGGATGTCCTAATACCTGGGTTCTTTGACAGTGCCATGAGCTGACATAGAGGCTTCCCAACTCTGTGGTGTAGTCAGCCATTTCCTGCAGATCAGAGGGGAGTGCAGAAAGTAGTGGGAGAGAATGGAATAGCAGTGATTGAGATTGGGGGTCACTGATGACCTCATGGTTGTGGCATGCCTGGTTCCTGGGAATGTTTCTGTACAAGGGCACAGGATGCTGGTCAGCTGCTGTGGCAATGCCCTGCATGAGAAGGCTCTATGTAAAAGTTCTATCAATTCTGATCTTGATCTCAGGCTTATAGCTCCTGGAAAGGAAGAAATTTTTATGCTAGACAACCACAATATTTCACCAGCTCCACTTCTACTGTGTCTGCCCACTTCAGAATAACTTTTAACAATGGACTGCCTTGAGAGCTACACAAAGTTCCTAACATTAAACTTTGCAACTGTGGGTTGCAACTGTGGAAAAGCTACTTAGATGTCCTAGTTTCTGTGACTTTCCTAAATAGAGAGAATAATGGTTTCATAGTCTTTAACCTGATAATGGGACATATATAAATAAGGATTACTCACATAACTCTTTAGATCTCCATCTCCATCAGAGAATAGAGCTCCACTTGATCCCAGTGTAATCTTCAAGATCTGTGTGATTCTTCATTTCCTAATCCCCTTTTGCCTCTCAATGGAACTGAAAGTTTGGCCACACTGGTCACAGCAGGGGAATCTTCCCAAAGTGTTTTTATCTATCTCCAGTGTCTGTTTTCTCTTCTTCCAGAAGTAACTCCTAATTTTTCCTGGGATCCTTCCTCTGCATTTCACCCTATGGTTGGTGAGGTGGGAAGATGACAATGTCTAAGAAATCAGAGCATGGAAACCCCCTGAACAAGGAAACAACCTGCCACATTGACTTGAACTGCCCCAGACAGACTGTTTCAGAGGTCTAAAAATGGCTGGTAGGAGATGAGCATGGAAAGCTTACTGCCATTTTGTGGCTACAGGGGAGGCCAGAAAATGGGATGGAAACTAAGAGATTAAAAGACAAAAAGAAAAACAAAACAAAACAAAAACAGAAGACATCACTGAAAACAGCTGTGCCTAGAGTCAGAACTACCCCCAGGGATTTCACTTGTAAAAGAAAACACTGACCCCACCTTTGTCTGTGTTAGTTTGAGTTGATTTTCTTTCACTTGAAATCAAGAGTGCTTACTGACCTACTGTTTTTCTCAATTCCCTTTTATTTGCAGTAATAAAGGGACAAGAGAATGGTAACAAGGAACAACAGAAGATTAAATATCAAAAAAATCTAATTACCTAATTAATAAATAGGCAAGTGAACTAAACAGACACTTCTCAAAAGAAGAAATATAAATGGCAAAAAATATATATGGAAAAATGTTCAACATCATTACTAATTAGGAAAATGTAAATCAAAACTACACTGATATTTCATCTCACATCAGTCAGAATGGCATTCATCAAGAACACAAATAATAGATGCTGGAGAAGATGTGGAGAAAAAGGAACACTCTTACACTATTGATGGGACTGAAAATTAGAATAACTATAATGGAAATCATTATGGAGACTTCTCGAAAGACTAGGCATGGAGTGACCATATGACCCAGCTATACCACACTTTGGTATTTATGTTGAAGAATTTAAGTCATTGTACTACAGGGATACATGCTTATCCATATTTATAGGGGCACAATTCACAATTGCTAATCTATGGAACTGGCCTAGGTGTCCATCAATTGATGAATGGATGAAGAAAACATGGCACAGATACACAATTGATTTTTATTCAGCCATAAAAAATGAAATTGTGTCATTTGCAGGAAAATGCATGGAACTAGAGACAACCATGTTAAGTGAAATAAGTCAAACTGAAAAGGTTAAGGAATATATGTTTCCCTAGGGAAGCTAGAGAGGGGGGAAAAAGGAAAATGAAGCTGGGGGTGAATCTTCTAAAAATCAAAAGGAGATCAGGTAAAAAAAAAATGGGACCAAGAGGTGGCTTCTCTTGGAAGTATCAGGGACATTTCTGTCTCCAATGACCCTCTTCTTTGTACAAGGTGCACCTTGAGCAGGCTTTCTGTTCTCTAGATACCTCTTGATCTTCCTGATTGGCAGATCAGGTAACTCATCAGAATTCCAGAGTCCTTAGAGGAGACCCTCCTATCATTCTCTGGATACTCACTGACCTTAGAGGGTAAGGGCCAAATATTGGCTGCTTTTTTCTTGGTCCTTTCACTTCCTTGATTTTGGTCTCCAAGTTTTTTGTTTTGAAACATCCAGCAAGGCAGTTTCACAAGTTTTAAGGAGGGAGTAACAGGATAACTTCAATATCTCTATTTCTACAGCCATTTATCCCTTCTCTTCAATTGGGGTCAGTATTAGTAGTGGAAGTATTACATCTGTTCTGTCCTCTGTAGATGATTACCCATTACCTTAAATTAACTCAGTTTGTTATATTAGAAGTTACACTTCTGTAAAGTACTAATATGTAACAATTAAAATTTACAAGGAAAATACAAAATAAAATTAAGAGTAGCAAAAATGCATTCGGTTTGTATAATAGCTATGGTCCAAGAAACACATTTTTATAATCCCAAACCTTACTTAATTATATTATATATACTGTTTATTTTGAGACAACAGCAGCCTTTACAACAAAAATTGATCTTTTGAACACAACTTTAAATAAGCATAAGTCCAACCTAATTGTGAGCCAGTCTAACATGGAGTAAGTTGGGAGGCAGAGCCTCATCTCAGGTTAGGTTAGTCTCTCCACAAATCACAATACAACATTACATTGGAAACGTGAATCAAAGAAAACCTAAAGACATTTTAGATCCTTTTTTGTTGCAAAGTGGCAAAATGCTTGTATGTTTTACAATATCCACCTTTAAATAGATCAGGCTCTCATTATCTTTTGGAAATACATTTAAATTTTTATCCCAGTGTAAAATGTAACATAAAATTTTACATACATCTTATTGATAACAGGTTCAGTTACAGAATATTAAATAATATAAATTTCCAATTTAATTTTTTATTTCTATGTGATTTAAAATTACCAATTTAGACAACTTCAGTTTGGAGAACACCAACTTGGTAAAGTGCTCTTCCAAGTTTTATATTTATAATTTGTATCTTAGAAGAACATGAGTATACTTAATATACAAAGAACTAATATCTAGTATCACCATTATACAGACATCCTTATATTAACTAGGTTTAATTTTCACAGAAAAATTCAGAATCTACAAATATTTACAGGCTTGCAGAGTTTAGCAGTACTAGTAAAAATAAATGATAGCCTTCAATCTCTTATAAATTTAGGAAACAGTTTAAATAGTTCAAATTAGACTTAGTCAAAGCACACAGATACAGGTAAGTTTTCTAAATGGTAGTGTAGCCCTATGCCAGATGTAAGGCATAAAAGATAGCACTTACTGGTTAAGTCTACATGAACTTTTATTTTTAAACTTTTATAGAATATTTAGTTAAGGCTCAGAAAATATATTTAGTTTCAGATGTATACATATTTCTAGCCAGGTATATTTAGGTTATTCATGAAAATCAAACCTGGTCAAGATTTTAAATCATCTGTTATTCTGACAAAGAAAAATCCTAAAAGCAATTGACATCACATTTTAATATTTTATAACTGTAGAGTCTTGTAAAAATTGGTATTTATCAGTGTGATGTTTCTTTAACAGGCAGAAGAGGCAGAGTAGGATATCTGGCAAAGCAGACACATTATACAATTTAAAAATTTGTCCAGAAGAGAATGTGTGCCTCTTCTTTTATTATTGTTATTTTATTTTCACAGACAGCATTTTGATTTATTCTACACAAATGGAGCACATATTTTTGTTTCTATGCTTATATGCAGTGTAGATTTATACCATTCGTGTCGCTGTACATGTATACATGATGTAATGTATAATGATGTCTGTCTCATAACATCAGTTTTCATATCCTTCCTCTCATTTCCTTCTATGTAATCTAAAGTTCCTCCACTCTTCTCTCACCCACCACCCCACCACCCCCATTATGTATCATCATCCACTTATCAGGGAAAATATTCTGCCTTTTGTTTTTTGAGATTTGCTTGTTTCACTTAACATATTTTCCAATTGCATCCATTTATCTGAAAATGTTATAATATTATTCATTTTTATGACTGGATAATATTCCATTGTGTATATACCACAGTTTCTTTATCCAATAATCTGTTGAAGGGCATATAGGTTGGTTCTACAATCTAGCTATTATAAATTGACCTGCTATTGTTTTTTCCCCCCCTGGGGCAAGTTATTCTCTCCTAAAACTAATCTTAGTTAAGATGACATTGATCACTTTTCCCAGGGTCACTATTTCTTAAAAGGCCTTTCTTATTTCTAGTACACCTCCAGCAGAACCTGTTCAGTTTTCTTTTCCTGGAAGATACTTGCACTTGAAATTTTTAATTGTGATGTGAGTATGTTATCTGTACATTTCATTTACACATCAAATTTTATCCCAGCAAAGGGATTAGACAGTTTGGCATATTTAAAACCTGTGCCTTAAATTTCTTTGTCCAATTTACACTCAAGTGGTTGTAACACAGGTTATTGTTTGACTAGTCTCCCTTACCATCATCATAATGCCATCATCTTTAAGTGAGTTCCCCATTGTTAATTGTACCGAGGGACTCTCTCTTTACATACTTTTGTATATAAAAGCACTGTCTAGTGAAGATCACAGAAATTATTAGGGACATCTTTCTTCATAAATCAGCAGGCTAAAAGACAGGTGTTTGAATTCATGGGGACTCAGGGAGACCTTTGTATTTTAGCTCTGTGGGCAAGATGGAAGGTCTGCACCCAGAAGTTTCCCCTGATCAAATAGGGCAGATATTAATAAGGGGAGAAAATTTTGTCCTCACATTATAATTTAATAATATTAGAACCCATTGTTTCATTCCTTTTGATTGGCAGCTTTCACCTTCAATCCCCATTAAGATAGTTTAGTTAATCATCAATGAGTATAATGGGCCCCAGATATGTTTTTTTCAAATGTAAAAGCAACCCTTTGAGGTTAAGCGTTCCAGTCCACTCTTTTGTCCCAGAGTGGCAGGAAAATGAAAATGGTGGTGGACCTAAATGGAAGTTACAAAAAATTCAGACTTAAGAACTAAAAATACTCAGACAAATAGAAAGTTATGGGCCAAGTCTACAGCCTTGGTACAACAACTGTACAGAACTTCCTAACAACTGTATAGAATAGATTCCAACAATTAGCCTTAACACTTTTAATATCTGTTGAGCATGGACTCTGATAAATATCTTTGTCCAAAGCCTAATTTCTGAACTATAATACTCAAGAGGAGAAGCTTTCCAAATATTTCCCCCTCACATCAGAGGGAGATCCATCTTTTTTTTTCCTTTCATTCAAAACTAATTTTATTTCTTTTCTTTTTGTCCTCTGCCACCATCCATGAATTTCATTCTTTGAATCCAAGGGGCAAGAACCCAGAAAGAAAATCAGTGAGGTCTATGGTTTATATAGATTCATTCATCTGCAGAAGCTGTGAACTGAGCTCTGTTCTCAAACTCTGATTTTATTCTCATGGGCAAAGAGTGTCTAGAAAGTATGGTAAAGGCTACATTCTCCTTGCCTATTTCTCTATAGGCCAGGCAGCTTTCTTGAGATTTTCTTTTTTCTCCTTTATATCAGGACTGTGTCCCTGATCCAGCTGCCTGGGGCAAGACTGAGAAGTAATACTCAGACTGTTAGCACTGGTTTGGAAAGAAAAAATTCCTACTTGTCCTGCCATACTCACACATTAGAGGGAGCACCTTTTTTATCCAACTTAGTTTTTGCCTGTTAATATTTACTACATAATTGCCTACATGCCTGCATATACAAAATCTTTTGTTTATTTTACCTATGACAGACCAACTCCCAAGTGCAAGATTTTAATAATACAGAAAACCATTCAAAGAGCAGAGGATTACACCATCTTTTTCTTAGATAGGTTTATACCTATAGGTGGCCCATTCAGTCAATATCTTTCCCAAGAAACAATCTATAGAATCAACACAGTATTTCCCATTTCTTAAGGGACCAGAAACAAATGCAAACAAAAAATCTAAGAGACAGACAAAGAGAATCTCCAAACTATAGCTGACAGAGGAAAACCTTTAAAACAGACAGAGCAGATGAGGGAAATTCCCCCAAGTTTCCAAGTACCACTTAACCATGACTTCTACACCAGTGGCACCACAGATGTCCCCACAAAAAAGGACTAGATAGTCCCACAAAAGGGAACCAAATGTGTAAAATTAAGGGTCTTGGTGTGCACACTGAGGGAGCTTACCAAATAGTGGAGGTGTCCAGACATTACTGCTTTCAGTTTCCTTTTTCTCAAAGTAGACCAAGATGGAGCAATCCTTAAAATGCAGGAAAGGAAGTCTGGAGTTCCCTGAAGCAATGGAGTCTTCAGCAGCTGCTGGGAATCCCTCGGTCACTCCCTTTACTTACAGGAATAGCTCCTTTGGTTTAACCCAAGGCAAACTGTCCCATCTACTATTTTTCCAGTAGCCAGCTCTCAAAATGTTTGCCATACATCTTCATTCAGCATGGAAGTGCAGTTCCTTGAGTGCCAGCCTACCCAAGAAAACCAGATTTGGGAGCTGCTCTTGGGTCCCCAAGTATGGGAACAAATTTGTAACCAAATGCTCTGTCCTTGACCCAGTGACAATTAAATAATAAGAACATGGTTTTGAGAAAATGAAAAAAAAATATTGCTTAGCTAGCAAAGGAGGAACACAGGGGACTTATGTCACAAAGGCTGTGATTCTCCCCATCAGGATGAACAAGGGCATTTTAAAGAAACTCTTCAAAGGCTTTATTCCAGGAGTGCCCTGACAGTGGATCCCAGGGCACCCTGATGGCATGTTAATATCAACTTGTTAATTTGTAAGATATTCATTTCCCAGTTCTTGTGGCAGGTGTCTTCTTCCTGTGGAGCACAGATAACTCAATGTAATCATGCAAGCCCCAGGTTAGGGAGGGGGAGAGGGAGAAGAAGAAAAGGAAATCATTCCCCTTCTAAAAATAAGCCTCAGATCTATATTCAAAAAGTGAAGTGAACCACTTTCACAGTTACACAAACCTCCTCTGCATCAGGGTTGCTGTGTTCAAACCTAGGGCTGTCTGAGGCAGTGGACAGACAAATTGATGGAATTTCAGTTCATAGAAAGCAACCCTCCTGCCCTGAGATGACTCAAACAAACCCATAATTCATTCATGGCCCTTGAAATTAAGGTGGGGCCACCATCGTCACCTGGAAACTAGGAGTGGACTTTCTGTAAAATAGATACCAGCATAACTTTTGCCTTTTCTGTCTTTGGTTCTATCTGCACTGTACTGGTATGTGCTTCTGGTGCTCTCTGAAATATTCCTAGGTATTTTTACTCACAATGTTGCAGTATGAGGAGGGATCTTTATGAAGAAGTCCTTGGAAGACAGGAAAGCTCAGTATTTATGGAGACATGGAAAGATGTAAAACAGTCCTCAATTTGTACCTATGTTGGGAGAAATCCTAGTTCTTGCCTCCCAGCAGTTAATGTCTCAAGTGTGTAAAGGTGCAGAGAGGTGCATTATGCTCTGACCACCTAGGAATGTAAACAACAGCCCCAAATTGACCTAGTGTTATCAAGGGAATCTGTATAGGGGTGTGGTCTGGTCCCCCATGGTACATTGTGATTGGGCAAAAAGTTCATAAAATGTATTGTTTTTTCTGCAATAATCTACTATGCAGGTTGCTTGCCACAAGTGTGCTTTTAGCCAAATCCCGGGTTCTGGGTTCTGACTCCATGGCTCTTACCTGCACCTGAGCTAGCCTGGCACCCCTACATTTGGCACCCATGTGCCTCATTACTCACACCTACTCAGTATTGGTGAGTCCCCCTGATCCCTGATTTGGTAAGAGCCCCTTTGTGTTCTGTGTGCTGAGGGTCCTATGAGGGTAATCCCAGGAACCCTCTCCTCCCCTTTCTTCTCTGTTCATCCTAAAAGTCTTAATCCTTAAGAAAAGGCACACACCACCACTGGCTCGAGTTATGTGCCCCACGCCAGTGACTCTACCTTCCCCTTTGGTCTCCTGGTGAATTAACATATGGGAATGATCCCCTTGAATTCAGAACCAGGTCTCTGTCTGTGGAGACTTACTGGAGACACTGTGACTAAGCATGAGATATATCGGATCTTAAACACCTCTTTGTTTGTTGGAAGATAGGATCCCTTTGTCCTCCTATGGGTCTCCTATCTTAGGCTTAGGGATACTCATTGCAGATTACTTTAAAGTCCTTCTACTTGTTCTTGAGAGATTTGTTTACTCCAATCTCCCACTAGGCAGAGAGCTCCGCAGCTCACAGCTTTAAAGACACTTCTCTTGCAGTGTGGGATTAAGGTGAAACCAAAAGACAAGAAAATGACCCCCCAAACCTTCACTTGAAGCATTGTAACTTCTGGAGGATAAAGAGGTAGACACCAATAATAACAAAGGCCTCCCAACATCTGTGAATTGCCCTCTCTCACTCCTTTTGGAGTTCTCTCTGTGAAGCATAGAGCTTTAAAAGGGTTTTCTTTTTCTCCCAAGAATCTATTTGCAGTTTACCCCATCAAATTGGGCCCAGATGGGGGTGGAAGGTCTTGGATCCCACCCCACTCACTCCCAGACTTGGCCCCCCTTAGGAAGGCAGAAGTGAGAAAAGGTTTAGTCCCACCAGAACCATTTATCCCATGCTAACAGCATTCTATGCCTTTTTAAAGGGAATTCCAACAAAGAATGTAAATCCAAAAATTTTACTCTCTTGGAGTACAGAAGAAAGTGAAACAAAACTTGTAGTCCCCCCCACACCCCTGGGGAAAATGGTGAAGAAATGCAGCAGAGATAGTAAAAGCCCCATCTAGCTATTCCTCTTTGTTCTCAGTAAATAACTGGAGAACAGGACATTCCAGAAACTGGTCTGGCCACATTCCTCATGGCCCCCTTCCCACCCTAAATCACCCTAAGCAACCCAACAGCCAGTGGCATATCACAGTAAGGAGTATGATATAGCAGCTCTATTCCTCAAAAGTAGTGGGAAATAATGTTTTACTATTTTCTGCATCCAAACTTAACCTGATTTCTCAAACAGGAAAAAGGGTTAAAAGGTCCTAGGCAATTTCCCCTGCCTGGCCTTGCTGATGCCTACATTGGAATGTAAACTGCAGCAGTCTCAGTAGGGAACCAACCTGAGAACAAATAAAAAAGTTTCCATTTTAAACTTCTCCTGGGCTATGACACAGAACTAACTCACTGTCTCTCTCCCACTCCCTTCCTCTCACCCCTTATCTCTGCCTACCTCTTCCTCACTCTCTCATGCTATAATTAATGGTCATTATCATTTTTTCTTCTAGGATTCTTGTTCTGTTTTTCTTAAATCCTATATTTTTTGAGCTCACAATTTTGATCCTACATACCTAGGTTAAAGATTTTCTGATCAATTCTATTTTTAATCAACTCTAGAGTTATTTTTGAACATCTGTTACATTGCAATGGAGATGAACATTACAAGGCCTTTACTTTTCTGTGTATATCATGTGTCTGCTAAATGATGTACATGATTTCAAAATTAAGCACATATAAAATTAAAATTTTAAAAATGAATCCAAATACTTTAATTCACATGATTTAAAAGGGTTCAGTTTAAATTGGGCAAATGAATAAAAGTAAAATGTCTTTGAAATTAACTCACAAGTCTCTAGGTAGTCAAACCAATAAAATGTTGATGTTTATAAATGTCTACTATCAATTGTTTCTAGGACTTTTCTTCAAAAGTAAAGAGCCACAAAAAAACTGTTCAATACTCTTGTCTGATATCTTGGTTTTACAGTAAAACAAGTAAATTAGACTTCACATATATAAGATTACTCAAATGTGTTTGTTAGAGACATATGATTAATTTATAAAATTAAAATGCTAATTGTTATATAACATCGAGTACTCTTAACTCCTTAAATTCCAGGGGGTAACATATTAAACATTATTGGTATTTTCATAGATTGGTGAGTAAAAAGGATTTAAAATTGCTTTGTTATCACTAAAAACAATATAACTGAGAGTTAAGTCCTAACAGGTACAATTCTATATACAAAGGGCTCCAAAAGTTTCAACTGTGTACTATATTAATTAGAGTACTATAAAAATTAGATTACTATAAAAATCTAATTTTTTTAGATTTTTAGAGTACTATAAAAAGCAAAGTGTTTAATCTTGTTCAAATGGAGTAATTTAGCTAAATTCAGAAATTTCATAAGAGTTGTTTCAGGATGTGAACAATAAGGGATCGATAGAAAAAAATAAACAGTTCTAAATATAGAAATATATTTGGTGAAAAACAAAATATCTCTGGGTAAGAAAATTCTTATGTAGTAAACATAAGGGTCTAAGTAAGTGCTAAGACAGTCTATGTGTAAGTAAAGGGCAAATTTCAACAAGTTTGTGTGTAACTAAGTTGGTTATATGTATGTGAGACAATCAGTTAAAGCTAGTTAAGATTTTTCTAAGGTCAAATACTAATGTACTGATACAAACCAAAGTTGAATCTATATGTTAAAATGACAAGGATTTCTTAGAAACACTAATTTACTCTTAACATCATATCTGTTAAGTTTTCTTCTTTAGAGCAATTACTCTTGAAAATTAGGGTTTATACAATTATGGTTAAACAACAGCTGTTAGAGTATTGTATTGTGCTACATTACAGTGCCTAAAGTTTTCTTTAAAAACTAAATTTTGTAAATATAAAGGTATCATGGTAATTGAAACAGTCATTATTTGTATATTAAATGAATTTATTTCTTCCAGGTATACAAACCTTTAATGCAGAAATTTATCAAGCTGCTATTCTCCAAATTAAACTTGTCTGTAATGGTAACTTTAAACTTATAAAGAGTAAAATTTATTGTAGATTTGTTTCTATCATTTAATGCATTATTACAGGACCTGTTACCAATAGGGTATATGTAAAATTTGTTACCTTTTACACTCAGCTAAAATTTTTTTAGAAATATATTTCTAAAGGTTAGTGAGAATCTACTTTGTCTAAAGGTTAATATCTTGAAACATAAAAAACATTTTGCCACTTTGCCACACAAAAGGAAAGTTAAAAGCTCTCTTAGTCTTTGATTTGTGTGTTGGATATAATGTTAAATTGTGTTGACTAATGTTCATATAGACACAGGAAACAATATATGTAAGCTTAAAATGATATTTAAGGAAGTCAGAGATCAACATCAGAATTAAAACACTTAATATTTGTGAGGGGCCATGCCTTACCTCAAATAAGGCTCTGCCTCCCACCTTACTGCATGTTAGAATGGCTCCAAAATAAGCCAGACTTCAGCTTCTTTAAAGTTATGGTCAACAGATTGGTTCTTTCTGTGGAATCACTGTGATCTAAAATAGGGGATATAATACAGAGCCAAAATGCTCAGCTAAAATTCAAGACCACTATTATACAAGTTAAATGTACTTTTGCTCTTGCTAATTTCATTTTGTAAAACTGTAACCTGTTAGTTTTATAGAAGTACTGTTTCAAGAACACACAACATAGGTAACTTGTTATAATAAGCCATCATCTAGAGAACAGATAGTATGTAGTAGTAACCTGAAGTTCTAATACAGACTCCACTTAAAGAAAAGGGTAAATAACTGTAAAGCTACAGACACTGAAGTTAAAGACCTGTACTCTTACTTTATGACTGGTGAGACTGGCTTGCTGGATGGTTAAGATCAAACATAGAGATTGAAATTAAATACAGAGGCCAAGAAATCTTGCCCTCAAAGTCAGCCTGAATCCAGGGAACAAAAGAATTTCTCTAAGAAGCTTTGCAATTCTGGGTCACATGACCTCCCAATCAGGGAGATTGATGAGACCATTTAAGGATGAAAACCCAATTAGTGCACCTGCTGCAGAGGAGGGTCATTGGAAAAGGGTGACATCCCTGATGCTTCCAAGGGAAGCCATCTCATCAAGGATACCCTACCTAGCAAATGACACAAAAGGAGCTAAGAAGCTCCTTTCAAGTTCCCCAGGAGTGACCCCTGCAGGAACTCAGTTGACTCTTCAACAAGAGAGCAACAGGCCAATTTGACCAGCTTGATCTTAGACATCTAGCAAAACAGTTAAAACCAAAATATAGCCATTCTTGGGCACTTAAAAGAAGCAATAGTTAAATGTAACTTAAATAATACATTTGTGTTAGCACACTAGAATAAAGACTGGAAGCTACAAAAGAGAGATTCTTAGGCAAATGTGCCTGATGACTATCAAGATAAACTGCCAGAGTCAGAAGGTTTTAGTCAGGTTAAGGCCTACAGACCTTCCTAAGCTACACAGGTAGGTTTAATTTATGTTTGTAAGTATGATTATCTAGCCCTAAGTAACAGAAATATAGAAATCTCTAGTGGAAACAAGTCATACTAATAAAAGGATATTTTACAAAATAAGATGACATTAAGTAGCTTAGTTATATTTTCTGGGGACATCAATGACATTAAGAATTAAATGTGGTTTTTATATTCCTGATAACTTGGACAATGTAAAGGTTCCCACATAAAGGCCTTGTTCTCTCCAGCCTTTGTTAGGCCTTCTTATGGGAACAATTTCTCAGTTCTTCCACCTCCTGGTGAGGGATTATTGACTTCTGTCATCTTCATGATATTCATTGACATTTTCCAGATTCTTAACATTTATCTTGTACTAATCTCATTTCAGAACTCATGTCTTTTTTTTTTTTTTTTTTTTTTTGTGGTACAGAAGCCATGACAGAATGAATAATATAGAATATTGCTCTAAACCAACTGAGAAAGAACTTTCTAAACCTTCAGAGCAGCTTCTCAGATGGCTCTGTATACACACACTTTGACTTCCCGATGCCTGGGGGACCAGCCTGCGGGTGGTTAAATCACTGCTACTCCACATACACCCCAACAAGTTGCAAGTTTGGGAGTGTTTAGTTTGATCTGTGTTGTCTGAGAGACCTCTCAATGGAGATGTTTAACACGTAGGAGAAATGAGGTGATTTTCACAACTCCTTAATTCCCTAATGAAGCCTTCTAACATGTATTTCGCAGCTGCTTTCACAGAGGCTCAAGGCTGTATCCAGCATCCAGACAAAGGTTTTTGAGGATATTAAATAAAGGGATATGCTGAGAAATAGACTTCTGGAAATTTAAGGTATCAATTTGTTTCTCACACCTTATTTACAATTTAATTTTTTTGGTGCATTATAATTATACATAATAGTGGGATTTATTGGGATATATTTGTACATAAAATTAGTCAATTTCATTTCTAGTTGTCTCCCCGCAACCTGATTCCATTTTTTTACTCTACTAGTCCACCTTCTAGTAATAGTAATTTCATGATTACACTCTCCTTTCCCCCCTTAGCTTCGACATGTAAGAGAAAACATATGAAACTTGACTTTTTGAATCTGGCTTATTTCACCTAACATAATGTTCTCAAGTTCCATTCATTTTCCTTAGGCACCCTATTTCTTTTTTTCCCCCATCCCTCCCACCTCTCTTTTCCCTCTGTACAGTCCCTCCTTCCTCCATTCTTGTCCCACTCCCACCCCCCATTAAGTGTCACTATCCACTTATCAGTGAGATCATTCCTCTTTTGGATTTTTGAGATTGGCTTATCTCACTTAACATGATATTCTCCAATTTCATCCATTTGACTGCAAATGCCATAATTTTATTATTCTTTATAGCTGAGTAATATTCCATTGTATATATATATACCACAGTTTCTTTATCCATTCATCAACTGAAGGGCATCTAGGTTGGTTCCATAGTCTGGCTCTTGTGAATTGAGCCACTATGAACATTGATGTGGCTGTATCTCTGTAGTGTGCTAATTTTAAGTCCTTTGGGTATAGACCGAGGAGTGGGATAGCTGGGTCAAATGGTAGGTCCATTCCAAGTTTTCTAAGGAATCTCCACACTGCTTTCCAGAGTGGCTGCACTAATTTGCAGTCCCACCAGCAATGTATGAGTGTACCTTTTACCTAGTTTATCTTAATGTAAGCTAAAGATGTTTTCCTTTTGTCCATAAGTCATAGTGCCAAAATTATTTTCGAGCTAAAATTAAATTAATCTAAAATACATCAGTGACACTGAGATACAATTTTACTTGCCACAGTTTTATTGCCTTCAACCTAATTCTAACATTTACTTGCTATACCACTGTTTTTATTAAATATCCTGAAGTCATTAGTATAAAATCCAGTTGAGTTTTACTGACAATTTCATTGCTTTTGAGTATTACTAATTACTGTAAATGATGCCAAACACTCACCATTCCTTTGTCAATTTAATATGGAATACACTAATTATCCAGAAATGAAGACTAGAGATCCCAATTATATCTGTCATTAGCAGTAGAGTTATTATCATCTCTAAGCCTGTAAATCCTGATCACTTGAAGAAGGAGCAATGTTGAAAGGTAGATTAAGAAAATACATTTATTTTTACCATATATTTTATTTCAAATGAGAACTTTTTTTAGGCTGAGATTTATTACATATAACTTTTTATGACACATAACTTTATATATCTGATTAAAATATAAAAAATATCAAAAACTTAAATCAATATTATATTACATTGGATATAAATTGCATAAGCAATACCAGAAATTTAAATCATGGCTAATGGTAACTGGAACAATGCTGACACCATTTTATTCTATTTATTTCTCCCAACTTTGAGAAATAAGTACACAAATTATTTTCTACAATTTTTGGTAATTAATATGATGGAAGGTAGCTTTCTGATTTATCTTTCAGATGCTAAGACTGAGTTATAAGGAGGTAAAGGACAGAGCTATAAATTTGCTCATCCTATAGTTTTGCAAGTTCCAGTTGTAGTTCCCCCAATACTTTACTCTCCTGCTGCTGAGCAGATCGTGAACTAGCATTCTTATCCAAATAGGTTCCTGGTCTACAATCATAATTTTGGTATTGGTATGAAATGAAATATACAATCTCTCAAACTCAACTAACTAAATTCCACATGATTCTGAAGCCAAAATTGGGGTCAAGCAATTAGTGTAGAAATAGGGGACCCAGTCAAATAGAGGAAATGAAAGCCATCTGCCTCTGGAAGTTGGAGAATGACCCTGGAGAATGGAATTACAAGGATCTTCAGAGCTCACTGATTACCAAGTTTACCTGCCCTTATCAAGGACTGCAAGCAGGACTGGGGATATAGCTCAGTTGGTAGAGTGCTTGCCTTGCAAGCCCAAGGCCCTGGGTTCGATCCCCAGTACCGCCAAAAAAAAAAAGGACTGCAAGCAAGGAGCTGCTAATTAATGAATCAATGCCCCTGGTCCCTTGCCTGGTTGAATCACTTTGGCCCTCCTCCTGCCCCATCTGCTTCTCACTTCTTACATCTCACCTGCAAAACCAGGCCTAGTCACTAGGCAGGAAGGAGAGATGGAGTGAACTGGAGAACAAAAGAGAACTTAAACTATAAAAGATGTAGGGTGTGCTCACTTCTTGGGACTTCAGAACATCAGTCACGACTCCCTTCTCCCTCTGGGGAGAAGTCTGTATTATTACCTTTAAATAAAACCTGTTTAACACGCTTGACTTGGTGTGTTTCTCTAGTGTTCAAACTTCAACATTAGAAGGAGCAGAACTTATCACCAGTAAACGACTGTATCAGTTCTACACAAGTCAATTTTTATAAAGAAAATGACTATATTGTAATTATAGACCTCTGATTTTCACTAGTGATGAACAAAAGGTAGAATTTTCAGAAAGATCAAGAACAACTTACAGTATAAAGGCTTAAACTGAACTGATCCAAACTTACTTGAAGCCCCAAGTGTATTTACAATGTAATAAAATAAATAAAAACAAAAGCAACAAAGTTCATTGTATTATCTCATGGAAATATCAGAATTTCTTTTCTCTCAATTTTTTTCTTTTCTTCTTTTTAAGGTACTGGAGACTTAACTCAGGGCCACTTTACAACTGAGTTATTATTTTGAGTCAGGGTCTTGCTAAATTGTTTAAGGGCTTCACTACCTTGCTGAGGCTGTTCTTGCATTTGCAATCATTCTATCTCTGTCTCCCAAACTACTGGGATTGCAGGCATGCATCAATGCACCTGGCAGTAATCAGAATTTCTTCTTGGTCTGTGAGAAGATAAAATTTTCTTTGCTTCCTTTAAAGAAGTTAGAGGCGAAATTTAAAGCACTCAGAGTATTCCCAGATAAAAGTGGATTTTTGATGGTCCTTGGCATTCCTTTTGCATTTCAAATACTCATGAATGTTTCCCTGTCAGAGTCATTCACTTTGTGATTATGTAAAAGAGCAGTAAATGCAGTTTGACAAAGAGAGGAGGGGTGAGGACAATTAAAAGGGAAATAACATATGAACTATTTTAAAAATACTATATAATCTATGGAAGCATATGTAAATAACATATTTTTTTTTTGTTTAAACATAGGTGGCCCACTCATTTCCTTTCTAAGGAAGGAAATATAAATAAGTAATTTACCCTTCAAACAAATAACAAAATACTAAGTGAATAGAAGTATATACAAATTGCCAATGACAAATTCACCATTTAAAATGTAAACTTTTAATCCATTACTGAGTAATAACCTGAAATACTCACATTTTTAAAATGTAGTAAAATTTTCCAAAAGGAAAACTATTGTAATAATTTGTGAAAAATTAAGAATTCAATTTTGGAAAACTGCATGGGTTTTTAAAAACTAAGTTCTATCAATGTACTCTGAGAATAACAAAAATTTCAAAGCTAATCTCCAAAGTTTTCTCTTCTTCTAGTAGAAACAATTTACTCAAAACAAAAAGGACATCTAATTTTGGTTTACTTTCAAGTCCTTAAAATCAGATTACCTAAGGTGATATAAATAAATAACTACCAATTAAATTACTAAGCACATAATAAATGCAGTCAAGGTGGCAAGCATATAAAGGGACCCCACTTCAGAGGTGGATTTTAAATTCTTGGGTCTTGGAACTCATTTTAAGTTCTTAAAAATTATTAAGAACCCCAAGTATTTTTACTTATATAGATTCTTCCCCAGCCTCCTGAGCCACAGGGATGGAGGAATTTAACACCATGTCCGAATCAAACCAATTTTGAATAATTCACTTTTTTAATAAAATGGTATTATGACATGTTTATATACAGTTCATTTATTTCTTATATTTAATATATGCAGCTAGTTTACAGTTACCATTCTTCTCATGTACCAATATGTAAAATTTCTCTATCAGATATTTATCTGTCAGTACCTTTAATGACTTCATAATATTTCACTACACATTAAGAATATTAATTTCCTTGTACTGAATATTTTAGTTTTAGAAATAATTTTAAAGGTCTAATTATAACTTCCAGTCACTTATGATTTCTATCTGCTTTTATTCATTAAAATTATTCTTATACAGCTTTGGTTTTAAAACAGTCTAAATAAATATACTTTCTCTTATAGCTGTACTGGGTATGCCTTCTTCATGTTCCAAACAGATGTCTTTTAATGCTACCAAATTCTCTGTCAGCTTCCATCTTCCTTTATAAACTGTTGTACCCTATAAAACATTTTGGAAGAACAAGTCAAAAGTATCATAAGAGGGTAACAATAAAGAACAATGAAGAGCCCTGACTGATTTTCTAATTTCTAAGCATGCTGAATTCCATCTTGTGAAGAAAACTCCACAATGTCCAGTATTAGATTTTCTTATGGCAAAGATGACTTTCAGTTACATACACATAGCTTCCATGTTTTTATAATACCAACAAGTGTCTCAAAAGCATAAAGCAAGAATTTAATTTGCATTTTGTGCTTTATTTCAAATTAACATTTGGATCAATAGTATTAAAATCAAAGGTGTTTCTCTGAAATGGTATGTGAATACTGAAGGACACTGAGCACATTGATTGAAAGAATAATTATTATAGAAAAAATGTTTTGCCCAGGTTTCCAAACTTTTCAAAATGTTTACACATTAATTCTTTTAAAATGAAAGAAGCTTCCCTATCAACTATTATTTTTCTTCCTGCTATGTATTATTTATTACTTCTATCTGTTTATTTCTTACTGTTTATTTATTACTTTTTACTTATTATTTTCTTGCCCTTTATTACTGTGGAATATAGAATGTTTCTAAATTAGTAGCATTATACATAGTGAAAAGTTCAAGACAAAAACACATTTTAAGAATTTCTTACTATTCAATGAAATGTTTTTATTTCTAATATTATTTTTCAGAAACTTTAACTTATGAAATTTCCCATGACAGCACAGACAGGAGATTCCTAGAAGAATAAACAAACAGATGCCTGTTGTGTTCCCAAGAAAGCAAAATATTTTGTTTTAATAAAAAAATTTAAGCCTATTAAAAATGCTCATTTTTCTCAAACTGATAGAATACTTTTAAGAATTGAAAGTTTCAATTCTCCTAATTTTGTTCCCTTTTCAGAGCAAGATATAATTTTTTAGGCAATCATGTTCACAATTTTGTATGGTTGGCAAAACCATACAATTAGATGATGAATGAGAGAGTCTTATATTTTTCTAATAAGAATTTAGTTACTTTTCCAATTTTATGTAGGTTTCCATTTTCCCAAGTCTAATTTCTGACTGCAAGTAAAACTATGATTGTTTATTTATTCTCAAAACTTTATCTCTTCCTCAATTTCTAAAACTCTCCAATTCTACAGTGTTTAAAATTAGAAACAGTTGGTTATAGTCAAATTGTTGAACATTGATTAATTTTCAAAATATACTTGATTTTGGAATATTGAAAGAGTCAAAAGTATGAGTATTCGCAATTGAAATAGCCAACTTACTTTACATATAGATTTGATAATGGTCTGCAGTAAATGCCTTGTTTTAAGACCCCAAATTTTAAACAACCACTGGCTTAGATTTTAAGATACTGAAGAAACTTGTAAAATTTCCTATTTGATTTTCCTTTTAACTAAATCACAAAATAATTTTCTGACCAATCTTTGAATTTCTATGAAAACTTGAAACCAATAAGATGCTATTTGTTTCAGGTTCTTCAATCAAAATACAATTAAAAGAAAAATAATTTATATTCTATTATATTTCAGGAAACATGCAAACGCAAAACCAATAATGTAAGTCTCATTTTTCCCTTCTTATAAACTTTAAAACTGAGTTCCCAACCCTTTCTTTTAAACCTTAAGCTCACTGCTTATTTTGTATTGAGTCAATAAATGGGGTAGGTGAAATATATCAAAATGTCTCAGAAACCCAATATATTTCATGTATATTTTAAGAGAAAAAATTTAAAAGTAAGCAATGCTAACACCAAAGATTAGTAAAAACAATATGAACCAGTGGAAAATAGAAACAGAGAACAAAATAAAAAAAAAATAGTAAACAGAAGCCAAGAATAAGAACTTTCTTAAAAATGTTTTCTAGAATCCATTTGCAATATTAGAGGATACAATAATAATCCAAAAAATATTCACTTCTTCCATAAATGATGCTAATATCTTTAAATAAAAAGCTAAAGTATATAATGCATAACTTCAGTTTTTATAGGTATATAAACCATATTAAATTATTAAAATTTTGCATTGTACTCCAATCCTAGAGAATGAAATATACAATTTTTTTCTAGAACTGTCAAATAAAATAAAACGGATACTTGGTGATTGGACATGGCATCACTTACCACTTTAGACAAAAAAATATTTCCCAAACTTGAGTGGCCAAAAGTAGAAGTCCCACAAAGAAATAGTTTTTATCCTTTTGTTACAATGACATACATAAGTTAAAATGATGTAGAAAACTTCAGGTTCAACTAAGTAGTGTTTACTTCAATTTTGATAAACTAAAACTCTAGTCATAGATAGTATAATACTATATGACTGGATAAGAGCTTCTTTTTGTTTTTTTGTCACCATTTCTCTTTATGTATATGTTTTTCATAAAAAAATAAACTATAAATTAGAGAAATGGAGTTTTAGAAACATCATCTACCATCTACCCAGGTACTGTCTTGAATGCAACTTATTATTTCCTAAGTTCTTGCTTTCTACTACCAATACCTGTGCAGAATAATAAAGCAAAACTACAAGATAAAACACTTTCCAGAAACAAAATAAAAGATGTTTTACTTCAGTATGGATAATGAGATCAACAGCCCATTCACTGGTACATGACAGTCTGATTCCAATAATTTTTTTACTTTATATAAAAATGAGGTTTACAAGGTTAACACAACTATGATAAAATGACGTGATTTTCTTATACTGATCTGTGGAATTCAGATGTTTAAATTTACAAACATGAAACTACTGCACATTCAACTTGAATTTTAAGTTTTGGGTCATCTTTTACTGAGAGGAAATAACACTACTTTGAAAAACAAACATAAGCCAATAAGAACAAAACAATGAGTATCAATGAACAAAATATAAAAAGTCATTATCTATAACAATGAGATTACTTGAGAAGACAAGACTGTGACCTAGAAACCTTTTCTTCTCAGTAGTAGGGAAATTTTCTTACTCATTCATGTATGTTAATTGAATACAAGAAAGTCTTTAATATGAAGTACACTTTGGTCTATTGGTGATCATGACAAAAACAATGGAGTTTGCTTTAAAGATTATGCAATTAAAAAACATAGATTACATAAGTATACTGACTATAAATTAATCATTTAATCATTTTAAATGTGAAAAGTTACTATACAGTGGAAGGAATGACTTGTACAGGACACATGAAAAATTTAAGACTACAAATAACCACTCTTCAAAGAATAAAATTTAATGACATTAGAATATGTTAAAAATCTGTTTGTTTTAAAGAGTAACAGGTTGGCAATAATTAACTGTGTATTTCAGCTAGTGGAGGGGATTGTGAATGTTCCCAACACAAAGAAATAATGAATATTTAAGGTGATAGATATGCCAGTCACTCTCATCTGTTCAGCACACATATATAAAAGTATTGAAATGTCAGTATACCAAATAAATATATACAATGCTGTGCCAATTAAAAATACAATTATATATAAAGAAAAACTTAAATATCATACTGTAATTATGAAATTAAATTTAAATAATCAGTCTCTAATAGAAACAGCATCATTGAATTCCACTCATGTAAGAAAGTGGAGAATTCAAACAGAAGGCAGTTACTTTAGTGAGCTATCAGATCCTAATGCAAAAAGTAAACTATAATACTCATTTTAATAATTTCCAACCTTAAGGATTTAACAATCACACCTGAATAATAATTACTATAATTAATAAATTTTCAATGGATTTTTTTAGAAAAATTTGCTTGCATTTGTATCTGTTGAACACAAGATTAACAGAAGATATAATCAGTAGCTTATTTATATGAACTCCAGTGAAATTATTCACAGGACAGAAGTCAAAACTCATTTATATATCATTTACCAAGCCCAAAGTTAGGTGTGAGCATACAGTGAAGAAGACAGACATGATCCCAGCTTTCATGACTTCATAATCTAGAATTAGTTGCACCTCATTTTGATGATTTTGAAACTTTAAGAGTCGCATAAAAATAGAATAGCTAAAAAATAACAATGAACTTTATATTTTAATATAATATAAAAATTCCCTTAATCCTGTTTTCCAGAAAAATGATGATTATTTTTCTGATATTTTACTGTTCTAAGAAAATGCTTCACTTTTTGATGGCCCAAACAAACTTCTATTCAGATAGCTCTACAGCAAAATCACAATAACACTAAAAATATACATACATAAGATAAATTACAACTTTTATTCGGTCTTTCTATAATTCAGTGTACTTTGTAAGCAGTAGCAAGTGCAACAAAGACTTCTAGGTGGTTTTGTGTCTAGCAACATAATTTATGCATCACAGTCACCAAACTGTATTAAGCAGAAGATGCATTTCTAATCTAGCTTTAGAACAAGTGAAGAATATGCTGAGGTTCTAGAGGTGCCATGTTAAAGATTGTATTGAAAATGTATTGAAAAACACTGTGGACAGCAGGAGGTTACTTCAAACACCCATTCCCCTCCCTGTGAGAATGACTGAATTGCTCTATTTGACAGAAATGTGTTTTGCTCCTTGACATGTGGGGACAGAAAAGAAATTGAAAACCTCAATTCTAATGGCCATTATATTTTGCTAAAATTATCAGCACAGGAATGAGGAATCCACACAATGGGAAGAAATAAGCACTTCTAATGTACCTAACCTCATATTTTAATATAATGATACAAGCTCATATGTAGATTATCATTCTATTGATATTACATTTAAAAGTCTCATAAAACTTCTACTGGATATGCTATTATTGAAAATGCTACAAAACTCTGAATTCTGACTATCAGCATATAAGATTTCCCATTAGTTTAATATTTAACTGTGTTAAGAGAATGCTTCATGTATTATCAATTATGTATTAGTATTGCATAGCACTTCTCAATCCAGTAACCAGTATCTTTAATGTGAAATATGATTACTAAATAAAACATGATATCCTGGATGGAATTCTGGGACAAAAATGGTTGGTAGTAAAAAAACTAGTGATATTTGAATAAATTGTGTAGTTTAGTAAATAGTAATGTACCAATATGTACCATGTTGTACAAAATGTATACAAGTAACATTGTACTAATAATAGAAATAACTGGGTATATGTTAAAATTACTGTATTTACTTGTTAATATCTACGCTAATCAAAAATTAAAACAGTTTATTTAAACAGAAAGTCAATGGGAAGGATGAAGTTAAGAAAGGGAGATAATATAAAAGAGATTTATAGGTATAAGATATATTTGAATAACCCTGAGCAGAAGAGATGGGACAAAAGACAATATGGTTGAAAAGAAGAGAGTAAGGGTAGACAGATTTTCATGACTGTTATTCAGAAAATGGGGCAGTTTCTGGTTTACAGTATTTGTTATATTATGTAGAAGAGATCAGCCCCTTCCTTAGAGGAAGACAGTGCAATATGCAAAAGTGGGGGTCCACGTGAGGCAGATGATAATGAATTTATAGATCCCATCTGTCTTCCTTGTCACTCTCTCCAGCAAAAATGAATTCTAGGATTCATTTTCTTATTTCCCACCTAAGATGAAGGGTGTGTTATCCATAGAAATTTGAAATTTTTTTAAAATTTATTTTTATTTTAAACAAATAAGATACATGCTGTTTTTTTTTGTACATGGAGTAACAGCATACCATTTGCATAATCATACATTTATATAAGGTAATGGTGTTTGATTCATTCTGTTATTTTTTCCTTACCCCACCACTTCCACCAATCTTTTTCCTCTTTACAGTCCCTTCTCCCTCCATTATTGCTGCAATCCCACCCCCCAATTATGTGTCATCATATGCTTATCAGTGAGATCATTCGTATTTGGATTTTTGAGATTGGTTTATCATACTAGCATGATATTCTTCAATTTCATCCATTTGTCGCAAATGCCATAATTTTATTATTCTTTAGAGCTGAGTAATATTCCATTGTGTGTGTGTGTGTGTGTGTGTGTGTGTGAATCACAGTTTCTTTATCCATTCATCAATTGATCAATTGAAGGACATCTAGATTGGTTCCACAATCTGGCTATTGTGAATTGAGCAGATATAAACATTGATGTGGCTGTATCTCTGTAGTATGCTGATTTTAAGTCCTTTGGGTATAGGCTGAGAGGTGGGATACCTGGGTCAAATGGTGAGTCCATTCCAAGTTTTCTAAGGAATCTCCACACTGCTTTCCAGAGTGGCTGCACTAATTTGGAGCCCCACCAGCAATGTATGAGTGTACAATTTTCCCCACATCCACTCCAACACCTGTTGTTGCTTGTATTCTTGATAATCACCATTCTAATTGGAGAGAGATGGAATATTAGTGCAGTTTTGATTTGCATTTCTCTTATTACTAGAGACATTGGACATTTTTCCATATGTTTGTTGATTGCTTGTAGATATTCTTCTGTGAAGTGTCTGTATATATCCATAGCCTATTTGTTCATTGGGTTATTTGTATTCTTTGTGTAGAGTTTTTTGAGTTCTTTATATATTCTGGAAATTAGTGCTCTATCTCAAGTATGTGTGGCAAAGACATTCTCCCACTCTGAAGGATCTCTCTTCCCATTGCTGATAGTTTCCTTCACTGAGAGAAAGCTATTTAGTTTGAATCTATCCCAGTTATTGATTCTTGCTTTTATTTCTTGTGCTATGGGAGTCCTGTTAAGGAAGTCTGATCCTAAGCCAACAAGTTGAAGATTTGGACCTACTATTTCTTCTATAAGGTGCAGGGTGGCTCTGGTCTGATTTCAAGGTCCTTGGTCCATTGTGAGTTGAGTTTTGTGCAGGGTGAAAAATAGGGGTTTAGTTTCATTCTGTTGTATATGGATTTCCAGTTTTCCCAGCACCATTTGTTGAACAGGCTGTCTTTTCTCCATTGCATATTTTTGGCACCTTTGTCTACTATGAGAAAAAGAATGACTTTTCTTTCTTTTCAAGAATACACTCCATGCAATGAATTGTCTTTATAATACCGCTTTCATAGTGTCCCAGAGATTTTGATATGTTGTATCTTCAATCTCACTGACCTCTAAGAATTTTTTATCTCCTCCCTGATGTTTTTTGTTATCCATGTTTTATTCAATAGCATATTATGTAGTCTCCAGGTGTTGGATTAATTTCTGTTTTTCATTTTGTCATTGATTTCTATTCTCAGTCCATTATGATCTGATAGAACACAAGGCAGTATCTCTATTTTTTTGCATTTCCTAAAGGCTGATTTGTGGCATAACATATGGTCTATTTTTGAGAAGGTTGCATGTGCTACTGAGAAAAAAGTGAATCCACTCATTGATGGATGTAATATTCTATATATGCTTATTAAGTCTAGTTTATTGATTGTGTTATTGAGTTCCGTGGTTTCTTTGGTTGGTTTTTGTTTGGAAGACCTATCTAGTGGTGACAATGGTGCATTAAAGTCACCCAGAATTATTGTGTTGTGGTTTATGTGATTCCTGAAATTGAGAAGGACTTGTTTGATGTACAGGGATGCACCATTGTTTGGGGCACAAATATTTACTATCATTATGTATTCCTGATTTATGGTTCCCTTAAGCAGTATGAAATGTCCTTCTTATCCTTTCTGACAAACTTTGGCTTTAAGTCCACTTTATCTATAAGAATGGAAACCGCTGCTTTTTTACTGAGTCCATGTATGTGGAAGGTTTTTTCTCATCCTTTCATCTTTAGTCTGTGGATATCTTTTTCTATGAGATGAGGCTCTTGCAGGCAGCATATTGTTGAATCTTTCTTTTTAATCCATTTGGTCACTGTATGTCTTTTGATTGATGAGTTTAGGCCACTAACATTCACAGTTATTTTTGAGATATGATTTGTATTCCCAATCTTTTGGCTTATTTTTGGGTTTTATGTTGGCATGGTTTCTCCTTTGAGTGGTTTTTCTCTAAGGTAGTTCCTACCTTTGCTGACCTACATTGTTGTTTTTCATTTCCTCCTCATGGAATATTTTGTTGAGAACATTCTGTAGTGCAGGCTTTCTATTTGTAAATTCTTTTAACTTTTGTTTATCATGGAAGGATTTTATTTCATCTTCAAATCTGAAGGGTAGTTTTGCTGGGTATAGGATTCTTGGTTGGCAACCATGTTCTCTCAGAACTTGAAATACATTGTTCCAGGTCCTTGTAGCTTTGAGAGTCTGGGTTGAGAAGTCATCTGCTATCCGTATTGGTCTCCCCCTATATGTAATGTGATGCTTTTCTCTCATGGCCTTCAAAATCCTATCTTTATTTTGAATGTTAGGCATTTTCATTATGATGTGCCTCGGTGTGGATCTGTTGTGATTTTGTGCATTTGGTGTTCTGTAAGCCTCTTGTACTTGATTTTCCACTTCATTCTTCCAGTTTGGGAAATTTTCTGATATTATTTCATTGGATAGGTATTATTTTGGTTTGTATCTCTGTGCCTTCCTCAATCATAATAATTCTTAAATTTGGTCTTTTTATGATGTCCCATAGTTCTTGGAGATTCTGTTCATGATATCTTACCATCTTCTCTGTTTGGGCAACTTTATTTTCAAGATGAAATATTTTGTCTTCATTTTCTGAGGTTCTGTCTTCCAAGTGTTCTAGTCTTTTGGTGATGCTTTCCATTGAGTTTTTTTTTTTTTTTATTGTAAACAAATGGGATACATGTTGCCTCTCTGTTTGTACATGGCGCAAAGGCATACCATTTGTGTAATCATAAATCCACATACAGTAATGTTGTTTGATTCATTCTGTTATTTTTTCCCTTCCCCCCACCCCTCCCACCCCTCTTTACCCTCTATACAGTACTGTCTTCCTCCATACTTGCCCCCATCCCTAATCCTAACTCTAACCCTAACAATAACCCTTCCCTCCCCCCCTTTATGTGTCATCCTCCACTTATTAGCGATATCATTCGTCCCTTGGCTTTTTGAGATTGGCTTATCGCACTTAGCATGATATTCTCCAATTTCATTCATTTGCCTGCAAATGCCATAATTTTGTCATTCTTTATGGCTGAGTAATATTCCATTGTGTATATATACCACAGTTTCTTTATCCACTCATCAATTGAAGGGCATCTAGGTTGGTTCCATAGTATGGCTATTGTGAATTGAGCAGCTATGAACATTGATGTGGCTGTATCTCTGTAGTATGCTGATTTTAAGTCCTTTGAGTATAGGCCAAGGAGTGGGATAGCTGGGTCAAATGGAGGGTCCATTCCAAGTTTTCTAAGGAATCTCCACACTGTTTTCCAGAGTGGCTGCACTAATTTGCAGCCCCACCAGCAATGTATGAGTGTACCTTTCTCCCCACATCCTCGCCGACACCTGTTGCTTGTATTTTTGATAATCGCCATTCTAATTGGGGTGAGATGGAATCTTAGGGTGGTTTTGATTTGCATTTCTCTTATTACTAGAGATGTTGAACATTTTTTCATATGTTTATTGATTGCTTGTACATCTTTTTCTGTGAAGTGTCTGTTCATTTCCTTAGCCCATTTGTCGATTGGATTATTTCTAATCTTGGTGTAGAGTTTTTTGAGTTCTTTATAGATTCTGTAGATTAGTGCTCTATCTGATGTATGATTGGCAAAGATATTCTCCCACTCTGTAGGCTCTTTCTTCACATTACTGATAGTTTCCTTTGCTGAGAGAAAGCTTTTTAGTTGGAATCTGTCCCAGTTATTGATTCTTGCTTTTATTTCTTGTGCTATGCGAGTCCTGTTGAGGAAGTCTGGTCCTAGGCCGACATGTTGAAGATCAGAACCTACTTTTTCTTCGATAATCTGCAGAGTCTCTGGTCTGATTCCAAGGTCCTTAATCCATTTTGAGTTGAGTTTTGTGCAGGGTGAGAGATATGGGTTTAGTTTCATTCTGTTGCATATAGATTTCCAATTCTCCCAGCACCATTTGTTGAAGAGGCTATCTTTTCTCCATTGCAAATTTTTTGGCGCCTTTGTCTAGTATTAGAAAGTTGTATTTATTTGGGTTTGTGTCCGTGTCCTCTATTCTGTACCATTGATCTACCTGTCTATTTTGGTACCAGTACCATGCTGTCTTTGTTACTATTGCTTTGTAATAAAGTTGAAGTTCGGGTATTGCGATACCCCCTGCTTCATTTTTCCTGCGAAGGATTGCTTTAGCTATTCTGAGTTTCTTATTCTTCCAGATGAATTTCATGATTGTTTGCTCTATTTCTGTAAGGTACATCATTGGGATTTTAATTGGGATTGCATTGAATCTGTATAGCACTTTTGGTAGTATGGCCATTTTGACAATATTAATTTGGGCTATCCAAGAACATGGGAGATCTTTCCATCTTCTAAGGTTTTCTTCGATTTCTTTCTTTAGTGTTCTGTAGTTCTCATTGTAGAGGTCTTTTACTTCTTTTGTGAGATTGATTCCCAAGTATTTTATTTTTTTCAATGCTATGGTGAATGGGGTAGTTTTCATAATTTCTCTTTCTGAGGATTCCTCACTTATGTATAAAAATATATTGGATTTATGAGCATTGATCTTGTAACCTGCCACTTTACAGAATTCACTTATGAGTTCTAACAGTTTTCTTGTGGAATTTCCTGGTTCCTCTAAGTATATAATCATATCATCCGCAAATAGGGATAGTTTGAGTTCTTCTTTTCCTATTCGTATTCCTTTAATTTCCTTGGTCTGTCTAATTGCTCTGGCTAGAGTCTCAAGAACGATATTGAATAGGAGTGGTGAAAGAGGGCATCCCTGTCTTGTTCCAGTTTTTAGGGGGAATGCTTTCAGTTTTTCACCGTTTAGAATGATATTACCCATGGGCTTAGCATAGATGGCCTTCATAATGTTAAGGAATGTTCCCACTATCCCCATTTTTTCTAGTGCTTTCAGCATGAAGGGGTGCTGTATTTTATCAAATGCTTTTTCTGCATCTAGTGAAATAATCATGTGATTCTTGACTTTAAGTCTATTAATATGGTGAATTACGTTTATTGATTTCCTGATGTTGAACCAACCTTGCATCCCTGAGATGAAACCCACTTGATCATGGTGCACTATCTTTTTAATATGTTTTTGTATGTGATTTGCTAAAATTTTGTTGAGAATTTTTGCGTCGATGTTCATTAAGGATATTGGTCTGAAATTTTCTTTCCTTGATGAGTCTCTGTCTGGTTTAGGTATCAGTGTGATATTGGCTTCATAAAATGAGTTTGGCAGGGTTCCCTCCTCTTCTATTTTATGGAATACTTTGAGAAGTATTGGAATGAGCTCTTCTTTAAAGGTTTTGTAGAACTCGGCTGAGAACCCATCTGGTCCCGGACTTTTCTTTGTTGGTAGGCTTTTGATGACTTCTTCTATTTCAGTACTTGAAATTGGTCTATTTAAATTGTTTATGTCCTCCTCATTCAGTTTATGCAATTCATATGTCTCTAGAAACCTGTTGATGTCTTCGAAATTTTCTATTTTGTTGGAGTATAGATTTTCAAAATAGCTTCTAATTATGTTTTGTATTTCCATCCTGTCTGTTGTGATATTTCCTTGTTCATTCCGAATTTTAGTGATTTGGGTTTTCTCTCGTCTTCTCTTTGTTAGTGTGGCCAAAGGTTTATCAATTTTGTTTATTTTTTCGAAGAACCAACTATTTATTTTGTCAATTTTTTGTATTGTGTCTTTTGTTTCAATTGCATTGATTTCAGCTCTGAGTTTAACTATGTCCTGTCTGCTACTACTTTTGGTGCTGGTCTGTTCTTCTTTTTCTAGGTCTTTGAGCTGTAGTGTTAGGTCATTTATTTGTTGAGTTTTACTTCTTTTATTAAATGCGCTCCATGAAATAAATTTCCCTCTAAGTACTGCTTTCATAGTGTCCCAGAGATTTTGATATGATATTTCTTTGTTCTCATTTACCTCTAAGAATTTTTTAATTTCCTTCCTAATATCTTCTGTTATCCACTCATCATGTAATAGCATATTGTTTAATCTCCAGGTGTTGGAGTAGCTTCTGGTTTTTACTCTTTCATTTATTTCTAACTTCAATCCATTATGATCTGATAGAATACAAGGTAGTGTCTCTATCTTCTTGTATTTGCTTACATTAGCTTTGTGGCATAATATATGGTCTATTTTAGAGAAGGATCCATGTGCTGCTGAGAAGAAAGTGTATTCGCTCTTGGTTGGATGATATATTCTATAAATGTCCATTAAATCTAAATTATTGATTGTGTTATTGAGATCTATGGTTTTGTTGTTCAATTTTTGTTTGGAAGATCTGTCCAGTGGTGAGAGAGGTGTGTTAAAATCACCTAGTATTATTGTGTTATGGTCTATTTGGTTTCTGAAATTGGGAAGGATTTGTTTGACATACATGGATGAGCCACTGTTTGGGGCATAGATGTTTATGATTGTTATGTCTTGCTGATTTAAGGTTCCCTTAAGCAGTATGTAATGACCTTCTTTATCCCTTTTGACTAGTGTTGACTTGAAGTCCACCTTATCTGAAATGAGGATGGATACCCCAGCTTTTTTGCTGAGTCCATGTGCATGATATGTTTTCCCCCATCCTTTCACCTTTAGTCTATGTGTATCTCTTTCTACGAGGTGAGTCTCTTGCAGGCAACATATTGTTGGATCTTTCTTTTTGATCCAATCTGCCAGTCTATGTCTTTTGATTGATGAGTTCAGGCCATTAATATTCAGGGTTATTATTGAGATATGATTAGTATTCCCGGTCATTTGGTTCATTTTATTTATTTATTTATTTATTTATTTATTTATTTATTTATTTATTTATTTATTTATTTATTTTGAGACAACTTGGTTCTTCCTTTATTTGACCATTCCTTTAGGATGGTTCCTCCCATTGCTGATTTGTTTCTTTGTTTTTCATCGCTTCCTCATGGAATATTTTGCTGAGAATGTTCTGTACTGCTGGCTTTCTTTTTGTAAATTCTTTTAGCTTTTGTTTATCATGGAAGGATTTTATTTCATCATCAAATTTGAAGGTAAGTTTTGCTGGGTATAAGATTCTTGGTTGGCTTTCATTTTCTTTCAGGGCTTGAAAAATGTTGTTCCAGGCCCTTCTAGCTTTTAGGGTCTGGATTGAAAAATCTGCTGATATCCGTATTGGTTTCCCCCTGAATGTAATTTGATTCCTCTCTCTTGCGGCCTTTAAAATTCTGTCTTTATTTTGTATGTTGGGCATTTTCATTATAATGTGCCTTGGTGTGGGTCTGTTGTAATTTTGTATATTTGGAGTCCTATAAGCCTCTTGTACTTGATCTTCCATTTCATTCTTCAGATTTGGGAAATTTTCTGATAGTATTTCATTGAATAGATTGTTCATTCCTTTGGTCTGTTTCTCTAAGCCTTCCTCAATTCCAATAATTCTTAAATTCGGCCTCTTCATGATATCCCATGGTTCTTGGAGATTCTGTTCATGATTTCTTACCATCTTCTCTGTTTGTTCAACGTTGTTTTCAAGGTTAAATATTTTATCTTCAATGTCTGATGTTCTGTCTTCCATGTGTTCTATTCTGTTATGTTTTCTATGAAGTTCTTAATTTGGTTTATTGTTTCCTTCATTTCAAGCATTTCTGTTTGGTTTTTTTTCAATATCTCTAACTCTTTATTGAAGTGATCTTTTGCTTCCTGTATTTGCTCTTTTAACTGTTGATTGGTGCGATCATTCAGTGCCTGCATTTGCTCTTGCATCTCGTCATTTGCTTCCCTGAGCATTTTAATTATGTACATTCTGAACTCCCTTTCTGTCATTTCTTCTGCCATGCTGTCGTTGGGTTTCATTGATGTAACATCTAGATTTGTTTGCAGCATTTTCTTTCCTTTTTTTCTCATATTGTTCAGGTATCAGTTGACCGCTGTGATATTGCAGATTTCCTCTATTGTCTTATAATATCCCTGAAGATTTCTATTATATCCCCTCTTAGTCTTCAGTAGCCTGAAATCTTGGAGGAAGTTGATAATGCAGTGCTCCACAAGGGAGCTGACTCCCTAGGGGTGGTGGCCTTCCGGTGGGGTATATTCCCTGCTAGTGGGCAGAGGTACCTTCACTTGCTGATGAATGGTCATCCAGAAGGGAAGTAGGATGTGGGCTGATGCAAGACCAGTTTGGGCCTGTGTCTCTGATTTTACAGTCCTTTTGGGAGAACCTCACCCAACAGGGAGGAGTCACCCGGTGGGGAGGTCTCGCTGGTCCGTTTTCCTCCCAGAGGTTCCGTTCAATTCACAACTACCGCCTGGGCTGGGCAGCCTTCTTTTGCAATGTTCCCAGGGACCCGCACCTACCTCCTGCGCCTGGAAGCCTCACCCTTCGCAAATGAATCTCCTTAGGCTGCCTCTCCTCAGAGAAGCTTCCTGCAGTCCTGGAGCCTTCACTCCGCCCCTCAGTTTGTCTGTGGGGCCCTTCCACCAAGAAGCCGTCTAGGACCCTGCTCTGCACTTTTCGCCTGGCTATGCGGCCCCTCCTCTGAGCAGCCACCTGGAGCCCCTTACAATCGCTCCGAGTCCCAGTGACCCGCCACACGCCTTTTCCTCTGGCAGCCACCTGTTGTTCCGTGCGGTCGCTCTAAGACCAAGTGACCCACCACGCACCACTTTCTCCACCAGGCAGTCACCCAGAGATCTGGTGCGTCATGAGTCCCAAGAACTCACTGTGCACCTTCTTGTCCCGACTGCCTCCCGTAGCCCTGGTGCAGTCACTTCGAGCCCAAGCACCCCGCCGCGCTCCTCCTCCTTCTCCAGACAACCCCCCTGTGTTCAGGAGCGGATGCTCTGGGACAAAACCACTCACCACGCTGTTCCACCGGATAGCCGCCCAGAGCCCTGGTGCAGCTGCTCCAATTCCAAGCGACATGCCGAGCCCGTATTTCTCCTTCTCCTCTGGGCAGCCCCCTGTGTTCAGGGGTGGTCGCTTTCAGTCCAAACAGCTCACCAAGCACCTTCTCCTTTGGGCAGCCTCCCAGAGCCCGGGTGGGTTTCGCCGAGTCCAAGCATTGTGGTGAACAGCCACCTCTCCAATGCTCCCAGCTGTCTGCGATCACTGCTCCGGCCGGGGGAGGGGCGCCTCACCGGCAGTTCTATTTTGCAAAGATCCCTGCTTTCGGGGCTACCGCCCTGTCCGGGATGCCTGCCCCATCCGGGACACCTGCCCATTGTTAGACTCTTGCCCGGCTGCTTTGAGTTGGTCCCAAGGCTCTCTATATCTCCTCTTCTTGAGTCCTGAGTCCTGGAGCAACATGAAATGCAGCCACCCTCTAGTCCGCCATCTTGAATCCCCCTCCATTGAGTTTTTATTTGGTTTATTGTCTCCTTCATTTCAAGGATTTCCTCTTTTTTTTTTTTTTTTTTTTGAGGATCTCTATCTCTTTGTTGAAATGATCTTTTGCTTCCTGCAGGTGCTCTTTTAGCTTATTGGTATTATCATTCATTGTCTGCATTTGCTCTGTTATCTCATCCTTTGCTTCATGAACCATCTTAATCATGTGTAATCTGAAGTCCTTTTCTGACATTTCTTCTAACACACTGTCATTGGATTCTATTAATATAGAATCTAGATTTGTTTGGATAATTTTATTCCCTTTTTTTATGTTGTTCATGTATCTTTCCCTCTATCAGTGCAGATCTGGGGTATTGCAGATTTCCCCCTATAGGCTTATAGTGGCCCTATAGGTTTCCAAAACCGTTTCTTTAAGGGGAGATCAATATTACCAGTGCTCAATTCAGTCAGTATGCAATCCTAGACAAATAGCCCCTATGTGGACAATAACAAAATTGTCATAATAAACAGAATGAGTTCAAATATTACCTTCAATAAAACAAACAATTTTGCAATAAGATCTGCAGTTTCAAATGGAGGACAAAGAGGATGCAGAGGGATGTGGAATGTGGCTATTAAGGGGATAAAAATAATATACAGAAGTTGTAGATAATAGAAAGTGTGAGAGTGTAATCAAAAGAAATTGGATGTTAGCATTCAAAAAAGTGAGAAAGAGACTCTGAGGGAACAGGTAAACCAAAGGAAAAGAGAACAAGAAAAGTACAGAAATAAAAACTTAAAGTTTTTCAATAAGGAGAAAAAAAGGAAATGTACAGTATAACAGTCATATAGTAATGAAACCTCCCAGAGTTCAGTAGCCTGATGCATGAGAGGTACCTGATCAGCAGACTTCTCAGGATGGGTTTTGCCCCACATAAATATTGGAGCTACAACTTTCAGGATTATCCAAGTTGGCTGCTCAGGCTTTGAAATATTTTGGCAAATGGGGAGCTGCACCTCAGTTTGTGGATGTGGTCAGAAGGCAGTCTTGGATGCGGAATGCGGTTGGTCAGGCAGGGGTCTTGGAGGATGGGTGTTTTTTGTGCGATTGTGGGATCCTGGAGGCTGATTGCAATCAGTCAGTCTGGGGTCTGGGTGCTAGTGCACAGTCAGTTGTTCTGGGGATCCTGGTGGCAGGGAGTAGTTAGTCAATGTGAGGGCACTAGAGGCAGGGAGTGATCAGTTGGGCTGAGGGATCCTGCAGGTACTGTAACAGTGAACTTCCAGGCAATAGCAGGCATCTGGTACTCCACTGGCATTTGGCAATCAGTTTGCTAACTCTTCTTGGATGATTGGGAGGTGAATCTAGTGTACTTGGTGATGGATAGGTGTAAGGCAGGTGATGGACAGGCAAGTAGCAGGGAAATGGTGGATGATAGGTGCCTGACAGTGAGCAATCTGCACTCAAAAAAGGCATTGATATGCTGGCAGACTGCAGGTGATCAAAGGAGACAAATGGGGTAAAGAGCAGGGGATTGATAAGCAGCAAAAACTGCCTTACCAAGAAACAGATATCCTCTGCTTGAAACCAGAGTTATGGAGTGACAAGGAATGCAGCCTTTCTCTAGTTCCCTATCTTGGATCTCCCCAGAAACTTGAACTCTTAATAATACATGTGAAGAATATTTGTTTTTGCTCAACTGCTTTCCATTCATTCCTAATCTCACCCTTTTTCTTCAAACATAAAATCTAAGACTCAGATTAATATACTGAAGAATAGACCTCATTGAGAAAAAAAATGTAATTTTAAATACATAATGAATATGGCATCTATATAAACTTGAATTCTAAGTGTTATGAAAAACAGTTTTCTTTTCCCACCCCTTTTCCACTATCCCATTTATTTGCCTATTTCCCACCTTAAAATATAAACACAAGGTAAAGATTTTTCATTTTGAAGAATAATTTTTGAATATATATTAAAAACAGCCTGCTTAGTAATGTAAATGATAACAAAAGGGATGCACGAATAGAAACCAAAATATAGCTGACATGATTAATCTGAAACTTATAAGTCATTTCAAAATCAAAAAGCATGGGAAATGGATAGGAACAGACAACAATAAAAACCCAAATTACTAAGTATTCATAATAGGGTTTCACATAGACTGCAAGAGACAACTCTTTTAAATGACAGCTTTGAGAACTGTATGGTAATGGTTGGGGACAGAGTTCACTGGTAGAGCTCTTACTTAGTATGCTGGAGATCCTGGGTTTGATAATCCCCCCAAAAGCTATCACATGATATTAAATCATTGTTTCCCTCCTAATCAGAACAAACATAACTCAGAATTCATCTAAGTACAAATCTTTTGTATAAATTGATAGTCAAAGAAAACTTTTGACCAGAAAATCAAGTGGCAAAATATATTTTAAAATGTTTTACGCAGTGATGTGCAAAACTATGATAATCACAGACATATACCAAAATCAAGTTGGTTATACTTTGTCAATACGATCAGAGTGTATGCAAAATAAATTAATTATACACTTTAGAATATCTAATCAAAACAGAAACTTTTGTGAATTAAAAAATTCCCATGATATAATATATGGAAAAGATATAAATAGCAGTGCGAACAACAGAAGTCATCATCAATCATTCCTCCCTCAGACACAAAGTTTAGCTTGGTACCAGGTCCTGTCTATCTTCTCTCAGCATAACCTCTAGGGTCTGTGTTCTACTTTATATTTCCATATGATGGTAACAACATACCTAATTACGAATAAATTCCTAATTTATCTACATTCCTCTTGTCTATCTCTCCCTATAGTTCATTGTCTCTACTTTTCCTGAAGTTATTATTTGAAAGAAAAAAATGTGATTGTGGGGGCACCTGGCTCTCCTTGCAGTGCTTGACAGAGTTCCCCTGAAGGATGATTGCAAAGACTCATCCTAAAAGGATTGCATGCCAGATGTATGCCTCCCTAGCTTGGATGTTGTTCTCTGGAGTTTTCCTAATAATATATTACTCACTTCAGTCTGGGGATCTTGCTACAGGTGATGGGAATAATTCTACAAATTTCCAGAAAAACATCATGGAGACAAAACACATGTTGAAACTGTGTGATATTAACCTCACTACAGAAGAATGTTTTTATTATGTTAAAAATCAAACACTGCATTTACTGGCACAGCCAGAACCTGTTGGGGCACAGAAACTTATAGATAACAATGTTTCCCCAAGTTCTAAGCACAAAGCACCTCCCACAGTAGCTACTAGATATGGACCAGCTTATTTTATCAATGGGAAGTCCTGGTACCCCCTTAAAGGCAAGCCCTTAGAGAAGGTAGATATAGATCTCCTCCTGTCTCCTACAGGGTGATTTAATCCAGATGATGGTTTTGTTTATGTGTGGTGGTAAGGTAAAAGAATAAGGTTTCACACCATTCCTTCCTTCCTACAAAGAATAGGTCACCCCTATAATAAACATTGGTACACAATGCCCTGTTCTGGGAGAAAGAGCTACATAAGACAATGTAATCTATTCAGTAAAAAAAAAAAACTTGGCCCTGAGAACCACTGCAACCACTGCCCTCCTGTAGCCCTTAACTCAGCAACTTAGATATTAACCAGATGGACCTAGTAGAGATGGTCACATGACATTATTTGTCTATTGCTTTACCGCAGAAGTAATAATAGTCTTAGGTCATATAGAGTTTAATTAAGGAAATAAACATTGTATTAGCTTAGTTAAATATTCTTAAAATAATTGTGATTAAGTAAGGATAATCTATAAGGTTATTGTTTTCTCATAATCTTTGGTTAAAAACAATTTCTGCCTATGCTTTGGAAACTTCTTTGATTTTATTCATCACAAGCCTGTCATCAAAGCCTGAAGAAAAATGTATGTAAACCCAGCCTTCCACAGAGTAAAGTGGGATTGATTGCACTAGAACTAGAGTCTGTGTCTTTCATTCTTCATCCATCGCCGATGCTATATCCCTGCACCCCATTTACCTGAGTGGAACCCATGGACTCCTGCTAGGGCTGGACCCCCAGCATGTGATCATGTCAGCCCTTGTTTAAATAAACACCTTTTATGACATGAGAGGTTCAGACTCCGTGAATGGATATTGCATGCTTTTTATACTCTGGTTCATCCTATCCTTTCAAAGCCTATTTTAAAATAAATTATTACATATCAGCCCTTCTTATCTATTACAATTTTCCTAACATAACCTACACATTCCTATCTCTGAGTTTATCGCATGAAATTTTCTCTGCTTAGAATGCTCTTCATTCATAGACTCATTTTCAAATTGGCAAATTTCAACCCATCTTTCAAAGACCAACTCAAGTGCTTCCTTCTCTGAAGACTTATGATTTGCAGACCACTTACTTTTTCCCATTTTATTTATTACAACACTTTATATGTATCCCTAATAGAGGAGTATAGTCATCCAAAAGACATAATATGCAATCACCTGAACTTATGTCAAAGATCAAAGTGCACCAGGAAAAGCTGTCCTTTCAATAACAAGAGCTAGGACAATTGCTATATTCTAGAAGATGTTCATAAAACATAAAGCTGACAAAGTTCATTTATGTAGAATGTAAAGAATTCCTATAAATCAGTAAGAAAAAGGTACAAAAACCAGTAGGAAATAGAAAACAGACTCGGGCAATTAATCTACAAAAGAGGATACCTAAATGATCAACAAACATATTTAAAAAGTGTTTAACTTATACAATGAAATGCAAAATAAAATCACAATGAGACCACTATTTTATCAGAAAAGCTAAAATTAAAAATGAAAAAGACAGACTCAAAAATGGATAGGAAGTCCAATCAGAACTATCATACATTGATTTTAGAAGTATAAATTAGTACAAATACTTGGGAAAAATTTTTATATTTTCTAGGAAGTCTGAATATATATATACATACACACACACACACACACACACACACACACACACACACACAATATGATCCAATAATTCTACTCCTAGGTATAAAGTGTTACATATGTTAAGCGAAAAAAGATTCACAGGAATGGTTTTAACACTCTGTGATAATAGTAAAAAACTGAATAGAAGCAAAGTTACCATCAACAGAATTGAAAAAGTGTAATACCCTAAAAAATAACAATATATTTATACAGTAAAACAGCATGCAACAAATACAAATAAAATATCACTATATGCAACGATATAGATAAAACTCACTAACTTAACAGAGCAAAAGGAACCAACCACAAAAAATGCATACTGTACACTTTCATACATATCAAGATTCAAAGCATTTAGTACATATGTGTGTGCACATACAAATTGTATAAGTAATATACCTTTCCATGTCTATGTAAATTTTTGAAAATGTATTTCTATACTAAATTACACAAAGTTCAGTGGTTTAAATAAGAATAATCAGAAAAGAATTATTAAGAATTATTAATTATTTTAAAGGTAATTAATAATGTGTACTTTTGAGAATAAGAAAGTTCCAGGTATTAAAATGAACTATTACATAATATGGTCAAAATAGTATGATGCATGTAGGTAAAAATAATCTTTCATATAAAAGAGACAGGGATCATGGCAATAGGTGAGGGGTATTAAATGAAAGGAAAGGTAATAGAAGAGGCTTTCTGGGATTTGTAAAATTTTATTCAACCACATACTACTCATACATTATGAGTAGGTATATTAACACTGCAGATACTCATTGAGTTGTAGTTTGGGTACTTCATTGGATAATCCATATACATTAACAAATATTCCTTGTATCTAGTACAATACATCTAAGAAGATAAATGTGGTACATATTCTGCATATCCAGCATATTTCAATAAAATTTACCAAAAATAAAATGTAACATAGCTTAAATCCCATTCCAATATGCATGCATGTTAAGGGTTTCAATAAACCCTACAGAATGGAAAATAATAAAACACAGAAGTTTTATGTAATATTAAGTTAAGGGCTTGTATTTTAGCTAATTGACAGAGCTTACCTAGCTTATGCAAATTTTGGTGTTCAATTCCCATAACTGCCAAAAATTAAAAGATTTACCTTCAGATAGAAAAAGCAGATATAATGATGCAGGTAGGAGACCAAAAACTTACTAAGATCTATGAGACCTTCAGCTCAATGGTTGATGAAATGGTGGACTGTAGATCTGCAACTTTTCCAGATATCCATTAGGTATTCTGATATCCATCAGGTATTATGAATGAAATAACCGTTTCTTTAAATCCTACAAAATGAAAAAAAAAAAGTAATCTAAACCAAAAAAGACAGGGCATTTGATTTTTGATTCATGTACTTTAGAGTATTATTTTGTAGCAAAAATTAGCTGAAGATAACTATAGTTTAAAAGTTACCTACATTGATTATATACAATATATTGAAGGTAAAATATTTACTACTGTAAGCAAAGGTATATGATGCAGCTTTACAGAAATGATATAAGACAAATTAGACTCAGTTTTTTGGGGGTCATTCCATTAGTAAATTTATCTTGGATTTACTTTGAAATCATTACACCATATGGTAGGAACATGCAGATACAACATGTGATCAATATAAATAATTAAACAAATAGATATTATTTTAAATACAACATGTAAAAGGAAATTAAAACATTTTCTTTTTGCTGCCAATAAAAATAAAAGTTGTTCTATTTCATTTAAGTGAAGCCAGAATTGATGAGAGCAGATAGTGAACAAATATGGTATGGAGTCAAATAGAGGAAATGGAGGTCATAAAAGCCTTCTTCCTTTGGAAGTTGAAGACTGCCCCTTTGGAGAATGGAATGTCACCATCACTGGAGTCCATTGATTACCAAATTTACCTGCCCTTATCAAGGACTGCAAGCAAAGAGCTGCTAATTAATGTGTCCTGGGCCTTTGCCTGGCTGAATCATTTTGACCCTCCCCCCGCTTCATCTGCTTCTCACTTTATTCATCTAACCTGCAAAACCAGGCCTAGTCACATAGGCTAGAAGGACAGATAAGGGGGAGAACTGGAGAACCAAAGAGACCTTAACCTATAAAAGAAGTTGTGTTCATAATTCTTGGGAATTTAGAACATCAGTCATGGCACCCTTCTCCCTCTAGGGAGAACTCTGTATTATTTCCTTTAAATAAAACCTGCTTAATATGCTTGCCTTGGCATGCTTCTCTAGTGTTCAATCTTCAACATTAGAGAAAGCAGAACTCCTTGCTGGTAAATGGTGGTATCATAACTGTAAGAACCCATGAAAATCATGCTGGTTATGGGAATTGATATAAGAGGATTTATTAAGCAAATAGAGTGTCTCCCTGCAGGGTAAGAAAGAAAATGAGAGGAAAAGAGAAAGGGAGCATACAATAGAGAGTGTGAAAAGTGAGGAGGAGAGAGGAAAGAGAGTAGAAAAGAGAAAGCATGAGAAAAGAGGGTAGGGGTGCTATCCCTAAGCAATTGAATTCCTCCAGGCTAACAGGGGACCAATAACAGAGAATTATACTTTCAAGCTGATTGATGAACCAATAGGTAGCTAGGATGTCTACAGACTGACAAGGTGTTGGGAGGTGGGGAAATGGCTGCAGCAGAAAGGGTGGGGGAGCAGCTTTATATTACATTACATTCCCCCGTTTCTGTTTTTATAAGAAAATCTTTTGTTCTGCAGTTCTTTCCAGCTTATTTCTCCTTCATGCCTATGTGACTAGGGCTGTTTTTTTCAGATGAGATGTAAAATGTCCATTCTCTGAGGGGCAATCTTCAACTTCCATATTTCCAGAGAAAAATGGCTTTCATGGACTTCACTTCCTCGAATTGACTGATCCCATATTTCTACACTAATTGCCTTTCCCCAATTCTGGCTTTATTCCCCACTCTAATTTTAGGAACTCTTTTACTGCTGTAGGAAAAAGGAGGCAATGACCACTCTGGCTTCTTTGAACTGGAAGGGGGAAGCATGGGGCAAGCAGTTTGTAGCTCAATTTTTAGAAATTGGGTCAATCTAGGGATCCATGGTAGAAAGTCAGTTGGGGAAAAGCAGGTTATAAAGGCATCTGGGGTGGGTGATTCTATGAGAGAAGAATAAAAGACATGAGTACTGAAACGATATTAGTACAGGATAAATGTTGCAGAATCAGGAACCTGCCAATGAATACCATGAAGATGACAGAAGTCAATAATTCCTCACCAGGGGATGAAAGAACTGAGAAGTTGTTTCCATAATGAGGCCTAGCAAAGGCTGGAGAGGACATGGTCTTTATTTGGGAACTTTAACATTGTCCAGATTATCAGGAATGTAAAAAGAACATTTAGTAGAGTTCTCTATATTTCTGTTACTAGCAAACATAGATTAAACCTGTGTCAGTAGGCCTTAAAATGACTAAAAACTTCTGACTCTGGCTGATACTCTTGATAGTTATCAGGCACATTTGCCTAAGAATCTCTCTTTTGTAGCTTTTAGTCTTTATTCTAGTGGGCTAACACAAGTGTACATCTTAAGTTACATTTAACTATTATTTCTTTTAAATGCCCAAGAATGGCTATATTTTGGTTTTAACTGTTTTACTAGGTGACTAAGATCAAGGTGGTCAAAATGATACCTTATCTTGTCTGTTAAAGAGTCAGCTGAGTTCCCACAGGGGTCACTCATAGAAAACTTGAGAGCCTTAGATTTAGTGTTGTCCATTAGGCAGGGCCTCCTCGATGAGGTGGCTTCCCTTTAAAGCATCAGGGATGTGTACTTTTTCCTTGGCCCTTCTCTGCAGCAGGTGCACTGACTGGCTTTTCATTCACTAGTGGCCTCATCAATCTCCCTGATTGGGAGGTCATGTGACACAGGGTTGCAAAGCTCCATAGAGAAGTTCACTTGTCCTTGGATTCAGGCTGACTCAGGGAAAGACCCAAATACTGGCTTTTCTTGGCCTCTGTACTTAATTTCAATCTCTAAGTTTGATCCTAACTACTCAGCAAGTCAGTCTCACCAGTAATAAAGTAAGAGTGCTGTAATTTCAATGTCTATGACTTTACAGTTATTTACCCCCTTTTATCTAATTGGGGTCTTGATTATCTGTCCTATGCAATTTCAAGTTAACTTTTGGTGTTTGCTCTTGAAGCAGTACTTCTGCAAAATATTAATCTGGCCACAGTTAGAGTTTACAAGGAAAGTACTAAATGGAATCACCAAAATTAAAATACTTAGTTTGTGCAATAGCTATCTTGAATTTTGGCTGAGTTATTCATTATATCCTGTTTGAGATCACAGTAATTTTTACAAAAAACATCAAACTTTTGAACACAACTTTAAATCACTTAATGTCTGGCTTATTTTGGAGCCATTCTAACGTGAAACAGGGTGAGGCAGAGCCTTATCTCAGATAAGGCGGGGCCCTTCACAAATCTTAGGTGAAATGTTCTAAACCCGAAGCTAATTTTTTCCTCTTTTGCCATGACCACCATGACCAAACTCTCATGTTCAGTGAGGGGCAAAGGAGTATTAGAAAATAAAGGATTATAAACACAGATTTTGAAGATTAAGCTGAGATAAGATGGAGCTCTATTCTCTGATGGAAATGCAGATCTAAAGAGATATGTCAGCAATCTTTATTTATATATGTCTCATTATTAGGTTAAAGTCTAGGTAAGCATTATTCTTTGTTTTCAGGAAAGTTACAGAGACTAAAACATCTATGTAACTTTTTCTCAGCTATAAAGTGCAATGTTGGGAGTTCTGTGTAGCTCTCAAGGAAGTCTACTGTTCAAAGTTACTGTAAGGTGGGCAGGAACCAGAGAAGGGGGCTGATGAAACACTGGTTAGCAAAAGAATTCCTTCCTGCCCAAGAGCTGTGTGCCTGAGATCAATGAAAGAGCTGATAGGACTCCTGTGCAGAGCCTCCCCAGGGAGGGTACTGACACTGCAGTTAGGCATCTTGTGAGACATTGAGAAAAGTGTGTCAGGGAATTAAGCAAAAGAACTTAAGTATCATTTATCCAGAGACTTTTAAATTATTATTATTATTATTATTATTATTATTATTATCCCAAATTTGATATATTAATATAAAGAATTTTTAAAAAATCACAGGTCTATTACCAAGCAGTGGTGCATGCCTATAATCCCAGTGGTTCAAGAGACTTAGGCAGAAGAATCACAAGTTCAAAGCCATCAACGGCAACCTAGCCAGGCTCTAAGTAACTCAATAAAACCCTGCCTTTAAAAAAAATATAAAAATTCTGAGGATGTGGCTTAGTGTTAAAGTGACCCTGAGTTCAATCCATGGTATCAAAAATAAAACTTTTTTAGCTATATGTGGCAAATAATATGAACAAGACTTTGTAAACGTGTTTCAACTTTTTTGAGTATAACCCTAGGAACAGAATTGATGCTCCTTATGATAATGGTATATATAAATTTTAGAGGAAATTCTATGAATTAATTTTTGAAAATTTAAATAAAATTAAGCATTTAAAAAATCTGATGGGCTCAGAACTCTCTATTCTTACAAGTACTTAAGAAAAAATTCTACACTTCTCTTTAGTGTAAAATAATATTTATTCTAATACCAACAAAACCAACCTCCATAAGGAAAGAATGTGATAGAAGCAATTATCAGGCACTGATCAAAAGATGCAGAATTTCTGTCAAAGATATTAAAGAAAGCAAGGGAATATGTGATATCAGATTGTGGTAGTTCTTGCTACCTGCAATCTCTTCAATCTCTATTATGATGCCCTCAAGTATTATAACAAGTAAGTCTGTTGAAAAACAAATTCAACAGTTTCTATTTTTTCTTCACTACTGTCAAAGTCACTATTGTAAAAGGGAATGTTATTAAAGTAAACAATATATACTCCTTGAAAACAATTAGATATTGTAAACATTTCACCAGGTTAGAAACTAAGTATGTTTTAATAAATAATATTAAAATATTTTAGAAAATATGCAATTAGTCTAAATATTAACTAGTTCTCAAAAAAGTAAATTATTTTCTTTTATTCATAGCTTTTTTAAAAGAAGAGTTATGTCTTGTCAAATACTCATTAAGGATATGTCCTGGGGTTGAGGTTGTGACTGAGTGGTTGACTACTTTCCTTGCATGTGTGAGTCACTGGGTTCAATTCTCAGAACCACATGTAAATTAATGTATAAAATAAAGATTGAGCAATAACTAATTTTTTAAAAAGTATATATCCTAACCAAATGTTGTGGTACATGCTTATAATCCCAGAGGCTTGGGAGGCTGTGGCAGAAGGATTGTGAATTCAAAGCTTGCCTCAGCTACTTAGTGAAGCCCTAAGCAATTTAGCAAGACCCTTTCTCAAAATAAAAAATAAAAAGTGATGGGGATGTTTTTCAGTGGTGTACCACCCTTGGGTTCAATCGCTGGTACCCCCCGAAAATAGTGTCCTTGTCAGGTATAGTGACTCATGCTACCCGGGCAATTGAAGTAGAAGGATCACCAAATGAAAAGCCAGCAATTTACCAAGACTAATTCAAAATGAAACCTAAAAAGAACTAGGTATACAGCCCAATGATAGAGAAGTACCGGGTTCAATTCCTGGTACCACCCCTCCCCCCGCAGAGAAGCATATCCCATAAACCACCCATGAAGATGTATACTGTGTTTATTTTATTTCTGAATACCACTGGCAAACATAATGGCAAGGCTCTTCTACCTTAAAAATGAACACACTGAGCTGGGCATGCTAAGAAGGATCACAGGTTCAAAGGAAGCCTTAGCTTTGTAGCAAGGTCATAAGCAACTTAACAAGACCCTAAACAAATTACCAAGACCCCATCTAAAAGTGTTATAAAGGGCTAGAAATGTGACTCAGTGTGAAGCACCATTGGGATCAATCCCTGGTATCAAAAAACAAATGAACAAAAAAGTGCCTCCGAACACACTGGATTTAAGTAATACCAAAAATTCAATGGGTTTCTGGAATAAAATTAGAATTTTGTTTCAGGTGTCTAGCAGATATCATCTTGCAATAGAAGTAGAAGATTATAAAATAAAATAAATTTTGGGATTTGATATGAAGTCAACTTTTCCCCTCTGTGTAACTATATCCAAATTATTATTTTAAATTTCCTACTAGCCCATCTCTCCTGCCCCACATTAAAAACAAAACAGCAGCTCTCAGTGAAGTCTCAGCAGAAGCTAAGAGGTCTGGGGCAATAGACACAATGCTGTAGACTTTGAAGCAAATAAAACTAGGCTGTAAAGTATTCATTGTGTCATCAAAGTGGGTATCCTTGGGTAAATACTGACCCTTCAGAGAAAAGGAAATATGGTAGCTGAAGCCTTCGTAGAATAAATGACTTCCCTGGAGTTATACAACTAAGTGTTTCAGAATATCAAATCCCAACCCATAACTTCTGACTTAAAATGCAGATCTCTTTTTACTATGCCTTTCCCTCTCTCACAGCACAAGCATCTACATGCAATGCAAGGGGTGAGGGTGACCATGTTTTACCTGCTGCCACAAATCTCTAGAGCAGAATCTCTGGCACAGTGAGGGAAGGCTTGCCAGGTAATCTGTGTGTCATGATACACTGGCAGCCAGTCATGTAAGCTCCCTTCTGGTAATTATAGCATTCCTGGGAATATTTTTATTTTGAATATGTAGACTTGTTCTAAAAATGAGACTCAATTTATGCTTTAATTCATTCACTTTAACAAATTCTTTATTTTATATCATTATCTGTGTATTACTACTTTGACTTTTAAAAAGGACTATCGCATGCATGAAACATTATATGCCTACCTGCTCTATGTGCTCAATACTACAGAGTTTATGAAATACATAAAATTGAAAAACAATAAAATTTATTCACTATAAAACTTAGAATTTAGTAGAGAGTCAATATGCATATATCATGTTGAAAAACTATGCTGAGAACACAAATTTCACAAACGTTCTATTCATTTTTAGGTTGCATTAATTCAGGTTATAAGACTAGCACAAATATTTAAATGTCAATTTAAATGTCAAAATATTTATTTAACAATTAGGATAATATTTTGCAATATATCATTATTTATGAACTACTAAAAAACGGAAATGTGGGATAAAATAATTCATTATGACTTCAGACAGACAGAGTAACAATATTGGAGTGAAAGTAGAATATTCAAGTAGGCAAGAGAAATTTATACAATGTTGTGTTTCCTAAAATACCAGGGAATGAGAGAGAGAAATAAAAGGTCATTATTATGACTTTAACTAGACAGTAAATTCACATTGTTTATAAAGAAATCAAATGGGGGAAGCATCTCCTCCAACCCAAATATGTACTATAATCCTTGCTGCTGTTTTCTTCAATAGTTATTTGTTCAGCTAATTCAGATAATGACTCACCAATATTCTGGCATTCTCGAAGAGTGAGGGATAGCCTTCTCTTAAACATTTTCATACTATCAAGTGAATGTGGCTTATAAAAATTCTAAAAGAATGAACACAAAAGTGAATTTATCAATATTTTACTGCTAAAGAAAACAATGTCAATCTGCATTTCCTGGAAATCTTCAAAATAGGAATATGATGAATATAATTTGGAAATTTTATTTTGTCAAACATCACAAAATTCAAACTTTTGTTTAAAAAGATGCATTTGCTAAATAATGATGTACTTATTGGACATTATTAGAAAAGCAGAAATTTTGCATAATTAGAATTCAATCACAATAATAAAATTTAGAAGGAATGGAAATTTTCTTAAAATGTACTTTCTAAAAGATTGCATCCCTAAAAATTGCAATCATGTAGGAACCAGTCAATAGATATATTCAGATATAACCATGGGTTAGGAGAGATAAAGAGGAAAGGATAAAGAAAAATCTTTGACCATTTACTATCACATTTTTATGTATTAGGAAATTTTCTCAAAGAAGTTCCCTGGTCCAAGTCAGAAAAATAACAAATAATTAGACTTAAAAAAAGGATTGTCATTTACTTTATCCTCCACATTATAGAATGATGAAATCAGGATGTATTTCACAATTAATAGGATGTCAAAATATAATTGAGAGCATTTTGTCTTTCTTATACATACATAAGAGAATGATATATTCATGATATAGTCTTACAAATGATGAAACAATGTATTTGCTACCAAACCCATTTATTCAAAAATTTACACATCACTTCTTTCTGATTTATTTTATGACTTGCAAGGAGCAGATTTACCTGATCACCATTGTACTATAAGCATTATCCTACATAGGAGTAAGGTCCTCATAAACTCTTTTATGCTTGGATTGGGGTTCTGGCTCAGTGGTGAATGCTTGTCTGGCATATGTGAGGCACTGGGTTCAATCCTCAGTACCACATAAAAATACATAAACAAAGTAAAGGAATTGTATCAGTCTACACCTAATGTTTTTAAAATATCCTCTATGCTAAAATACATGTTTTACCAACCACCTCTGTTTACCTATTTCTGTCTTTGTTTTGCTTATTGTCTCGTTCTAAGGCTCTATTCTAAGTAGTTGAGTTTGTTGAACAGGTGACCTCTGCATAAGATACTAGTTATGTAATATTTTTTTGTTTGCTCAGAGGCTGAATGGAGTATATCATGTACAAATTTAGAAATAGCAATGATTTTGTTCCTTACCACCTCCATGTTATATTTACTATACATTTCAAAATAAACACTATAAGAAAAATAGAAAACCACACACATTAAAATAGCAAGAATTACAATTACAGTGTAATAAAGACTTTTTTCACTCCTAAGCTATAAAATAGGAGACTAATTTGATGAATTATTGAAAAGACTTCATGTCTTAGCTTGGTTTGGTTATAACACCAAACTGACAAGTATATTCTGCTGAATATTTTCTCTTAATTTATCTTTTAGATTACTATTCCTCCTTTCAACTATATCTAACCTGCAATTAAACCTATCTATTGTTTTTTTCTTTTAGTTACTATATTTTATCTATTTCAAAATTTCCTTTTATTTTCTATAGATCCAACTTTGCTAGTAAAATTTTCAATCTCAGCATGCATGATTAAAAGTCAAGCATAAGTGATGGTAAATTAGAGAGGCCCTACACTGAACATCAGTGTTAATACACTAAAATCTAAATTACAGGGTGAGTAAGAAAGAGTGATTTCACACAATTCATATCATATGAAGGGGCTAAGGAAAGTCTTCTGTAGAAATCATGTTAGTCCTCACATGACTAGTCCTCACTAGTCAGCATCGGTGTCCAGACAGGCCATCAGAGTCTTCTGACATCCATCACTGACAACCTCCTTTGTTCAATGGGACTATGTGAGAGAACACACAGTGGAGTATATTAGAGAACCAGGAAAGTTCTGAAGCACCTACAGCCTTGTCTTGTCCTTTGTCCTGCTCTAGGTCAAAGGGGGGGAAAAAGCTGAAGGCAGGTGGAACAGTAGTATTAGTATTTAAAAATTTCCCTTTGAATAAAACCTCCCACAATGCATACATAATTGTATTCATTTCTGTATTTCCACATCAAAACATTTTTTTTCTGAAGTAACTGTAATATTGGTGTGCAATTTACTAAAATATTCTCCCCATTGATACAGTCTTTGAACTTTGTTGGGAAAAGTTTTGTAATTGCCCTCTCTCTTCTTTCTCCACCCACTCTTTTCATCTGGCTGGAAGTTTGGGTCTTTACCTTTGTACAAAATTTATGCTCATGAAATGAACATTTTTGCTGAAAGAAGCTTCTATTAAAGAGGAAAAGCAAACTCACCCCATGGTTTCTGGGACACAGTCAGAAGACTTGGTCCTGCTGCTGCATCTTTTGGGATACTTCTTTCATGAGAAAAGCTCTAAGATGTTGGAAGTGGTGGCACAATCCTTTGATCCTTGAGTCAGGAGTGCAGTGTCTTGAAGATGCTCATCTGTATTCCATAGGGATATTCATGCTGTACAAAGAGAAAAATCTAAATGTAGACTTCAGGCTGCAAATTTCCAAGACCATTTTTGCTACAAACTGAAATGGACTGCAGTTTATTCCTGGGATTTTTTGTTGTTGTAAAGAATTTTTTGATGTCTGAATTAACCCCTGGTTTACTTTTAAAGTTGGAGACAACTAAATAATGCAGTGGCCCTTTCTAAAAATTTTTATGGGGAGTGAGGGAAGTAGAGAAGATAAAGAAATCTTTGAAGATTTTTTTTGGAATGACTTTCAGATAAATTTGCATCATAATTGACTTTAGTATTCATCTAAAAACATTTAAAGGTGTTCTAATTTTATGCAATGCCAACAATATTCATTCAACTTTAGGAAATCCTTGTTTCTGTTGGCCTCAACTCCATGACTTAAAGAATTTACCCTACCAATACAAAGGAACTTTAAGGATCAAATACATAAATCTTAGTGGCAAATACTGTTTACACATTTGCAAGAAAGCACTATATATGTGCAGCATCACTCTTACTATCATCCAGCTTGTCCATCTGAAAGAGATATTGTATGGTTTTACTAATTATATAATAAGAGTGACTCAAGAGCACTTAGACTGGTATGCTTGATTTATGCCTCCCTTTCTAAGGCTGGTGTCTAAAGGCAATAATCAGAAAGAAGAATGAATAGAATTAGAAACACAGGAATAGAGGCAAAGATAAATTTATTAACTAGAAATACTAAGACCTAGAGATCTGCCACAGTGTGACTTTCACTCTATTATTCTCCAGGTAAATGTATGCTCCTCACATAGTCCTCATGTATTTTAATCCTGACAAATTTTTAAGTATACAGGTTGAGTCACCTTCTATTCTTAACTCTGAGTGTCACTTTATAAAACTTTACTTATCCTTGCCACATGGTGCAGGCATGTGAAAGAAAGTGTTCTAAATATTCACACATTACAGTAATTATTAGGGTTGAAAACAAAAATGGCTTCTATAACAGCAATACATAAAATTTATTTATTTATCAAGGTAGCTAAGACATGTCCCAGGGTATTCAATAAGATCTTGTAATAAAGTTTGAAACTGCTGTAATTAGTTGCTATCTACCTACATTTAGTTTACTAAAATAATTATTTTACATTTATGCTCAGTACACTAAACAAAATTATTTATCAGAAAATTTGTTATGTGTATATAAGCAATATTAAACTCACATATTCATATGTGAACATAGACTAATGTGTTAACTTTCATTGTTCAGTACTTCCTAAAATCCCCCCATGCCCTCTTCCTCTGTATTCCTTTTCTCTACTTTATTGATCTCCCTCTTATTTTTATGAGAGGCACCACCATTTTTTCTTTCCTGTCCAACGTTGGTTTATGAGTGAAAGCATTTAACTCCTGACTTTCTGAGTCAGGCTTATTTAACTTAGCATAATACTCTCCAATCCCAGTCATTTACAACAAAAAATGGAATTCCATGCTTCCTCATGAGTGCACAAAACTCCATTTTGCATGTATACATATATAAACCTCACATTCTTTATCCTTTTATCTATTGGTGGGCATATTGATGGTTCTATAACTTGGTTATTATGGATGGTACTGCTACAATAATTGGCATGCATGAAGATACTGATGTTAGATGGTATAGAATCATTTACTGAAGATACTATAAAATAGTAATTGATAGTACAAAAATTCATATTTTGGTTGTTGTATGTCTTCAGATTAATTATCACCCAAAAAATAATAATTGTGTTCGAACACTTTCTTAGCACACTAGAATTCTGTTGCATTTTGGGATCCAGTAGGAGGAAGAAGTGGAAGATATTATACACATTTTTTCCTATATTTTTTACTGTAGTTTCAACCACTAGAGTTCTATCGTATTTATAAAATTTTTCGTAAAGTTTTATTTAAAAGATATGTTAAAAGCACCTTAGCATATGATACAAAATGCTTCTAAAAGATTGCAACTTCATGAAATCCAATTATTAATCAACTGTTTTAACATGCTCTGATCTTTTAACAGGCCTTCCAATGAAGGAATAACAACCCAAGACAATACTGACTTATGTATGAGAATGTCTTCACCTGGGGAGACTGCAACAATCACATCCCCAACATCCTCACAGAAGTCTGTCTATTTGTTACAAAACCCAATTTACTCCTTAAAGATACCCAGGACATTCTTTCTCTTGTGATATGGTACTACATATTCTCTCCAGGGAGAACTTACATGTTGAAAAGGAAAATCAGTGTGCTCTGTCATAAATTATCCCTAAGTTCAATCTCCAGTATCCCACAAAAATGGAGGGGAGCAAGGAGTTGGTGAACTAGGATTAAAGTACTCTCATTTCTTAGCAAATCAAAAGTATACCTAGTAGATTGTGAACATTTGTTCCTGATATAAAATTTGAAGACAAAAGTAGTATTCCAAAACAATCCAGGGATAATTACAAATTGCATTTATTTGTAGTTGAGCATACTTTGCTCATATTATCCAGATCCATTTTATTACAGTGCAAACAACATATAAAACTTCTAAAATATTTTGTAAGATCATCATACAAGAGTTGAAGTATTTTTTGTTTAATCACAATCACTACTTCTGACATACTGAAGACTATACAATTTAGTACTTTCAGCTATACTATATATGCTTTGGTTGTGGATTTTACCTCTAAAATTGGCTTAGTCAAATGAATAAAGAAAAACACTAATATATTAAAATGACAATGATTAAATAAAACAATATGATACTTGGGGACTTTTAAAATCTTCACTCCAGGATACAAGATGGTGGACTAGAGGGTAACTGCATCTCCTGTCACTCCAGAACCCAGGTTTCAAGAAAAGGAGGCATTGAGAGACTCAGACTAAAATAGAGCCATGGGGCGATTCTCTCCCACTGGGTGAAGCTAGGTGCAGGCAGCAGGCCCAGACAGGGGCGGCTTCTCAGAGCAGGGCAGGGCAGCTAGTGTCTTCCCCAGGTAGCCCTGCTCACTCTGGCAGTGGGCTCCTCCCACACGGCCAGCTTCTCCAGCTTCTCGGAGCAGGCCTCCCAGTGAGAGCCTTTCTGCACAGAGCCAGCTCCAAGTCCCAGAGCCAACGGCGAGCTCTGGCCAGCAGGCAGCCTCTGGGACCAGGGCAGGGCAGTGAGAGACTCCTCCAAGCAACCCTGCTCCCTCTGGCAGCAGGCTCCTTTAATGGTCAGCTTCTCGGAGTATGCTGCCCAGTGAGAGTCTTTCTGCACAGAGTCTGCTCCAAGTCCCGGAGCCAGTGGCGAGCTCTGGCCAGGAGGCAGCCTTTGGGACCATGGCAATACAGCCAGAGAATTCTCCAAGCAGCACTGCTCCCTCCAGTGGCAGACTCATTCCATGGCCAGCTTCTTGGAGCAGACAGCTCAGTGAGAGCCTTTCTGCACAGAGCCAGCTCCAAGACCTGGAACCAGTAGCAGGCTAGAGGCAGCTTTCTTCAGAAGCACTGCTTTATCAAGTTCCTCCAAGATTTCAGGATACTGAAGACTAGGAGGTGATATACTGGAAATCTACAGGGACACTATAAGTCAATAGGTGAAATCTGCTGTATCTCAGACTCCCAATGATATCTTACCAAGATGAGAAAACAAGGAAAGAAAATGTCCCAAACAAACCTAGATACTATATCAATAAAACCCAATGACAGCACAGCAGAAGAAATGTCAGAAAGGGAGTACAGAATGTACATTAAAACAATCAGGGAAGCAAATGAGGAGATGAAAGAGCAAATGCAGACATTGAAGGAGGAGATGAAAGAGCAAATGCAGGCATTAAATGATCACAGCAATCAACAGTTAAAAGAGCAAATACGGGAAGCAAGAGATTATTTCAATAAAGAGTTAGATATACTGAAAAAACACACACAGAAATCCTTGAAATGAAGAAAACAATAAACCAAGTTAAAAACTCCATAGAAAGCATAACCAATAGGATAGAACACCTGGAAGACAGAACCTCAGATATTGAAGAAAAAATATTTAACCTTGAAAACAAAGTTGAACAAACACAGAAGATGGGAAGGATCCAAGATGGTGAACTAGAGGGAGGCTGCATTCCTGTCACTCCGTAACTCCGGTTTCAAGGAGAGGATATCTGTTTCTCAGTGAGGCATTTTTGCTGCTTATCGATCACCTGGTGTTTACCCCATTTGTCTACTATGATGACCTGCAGTCTGCCAGCATATGGACGCCTTTTTTGAGTGAAGATTACTCACTGTCATGCGTCTATCATCCACCATTTGCCTGCCTCTCATTTGTCCATTGTCTGCCTTCCACCTATCCATCACCCAATGCACGAGTTTCACCTTCCGATCGTCCGACAACAGTCAGCAAACTGATCGCCAACCACCAGTGGAGCACCAGCTGCCTGCTGCTGCCTGGAAGTCCACGTTACAGTACATGCAGGTTTGATTACACGTGGTTGCCACCATTTTGAGACAAGAGCCAGGCCCCGTAGGACCCATGGCCAGACTACTGAGCCCTCTCTCCAGGATACCTCAGCCCAAGTGATCACTCCCTGCCTCTGGTGCCCTCACATCGACTGACTACTCCCTGCTGCCGTGACCCACAGGCCAACTGACTGTGCCCTATCACCGGAACCCCAGACCGACTGGTTGCACCCAGCCTCTAGGATCCCACAACCACACCAAATACACTAGACTTCCGGACCCCTGCCAGACCAACCACATCCCTTCTCAGGACCTCTAGCTGACCATGCCCACCCCTGAGCTCCTGCTCCCATTTGTCAACACATTTTGAAGCTTGAGAAGACATCTTGGATAATCCTGGAAGCCATAGCTCCGATCATGGGGTGGGGCAAATCTCATCCTGCGGTGCCTGCTGGAGGCTTGAAACTCATGGTCAGGCACCTCTCATGCATCAGGCTACTGAACACAGGGAGGTTTCATTAGCATATGACAGTTATACTGTAGATTTTCTTTTTTCTCATTTTTAAAAAAATTAATTTTATATTTCTTTACTTTTCTTGCTCTCTTTTCCTTTTATTTACCTGTTCCCTCACAGTCTCTTTCTCCATTTTTTGCATACTAATATCTGATTTCTTTTGCTACACTCTCATACTTTCTATTTTATAGAACTTCTGTATATTCTTTTCTTATCCCATTAACACCACATTCTACATCGCTCTGCATCCTCTTTGTTGTCCATTAGAAACCGCAGACCTTATTGCAAACCTGTTTGTTTTAACAAAGATAATATTTGAACACATTTTGTTTACTGTGACAATTTTGTTATTGTCCCCCATAAGGGCTATTTAGTCTAGGATTGCACAGTGTCTGATTTGGGCACTGCTAATATTGATCTCCCCTTAAAGAAAGGGTTTTGGAAACCTATGGGGCCACTATAAGCCTATAGGGGGAAATCTGCAATACCCCAGATCTGCACTGATAGAGGGGAAGATACATGAACAACATGAAAAAACAAAGGAAGAAAATTATCCAAACAAATCTAGATTCTATATCAATAGAATATAATGACAGTATGTTAGAAGAAATGTCAGAAAAGAACTTCAGATTATACATGATTAAGATGATTCCCAAAGCAAAGGATGAGGTAAGAGAGCAAATGCAGGCAATGAATGATAATACCAATAAGCTGAAAGAGCACCTGGAAGAAGCAAAAGATCATTTCAACAAAGTGATAGAGATTCTCAAAAAAAAAAAAAAAAAACAAATGGAAATCCTTGAAATGAAGGAGACAATAAAACAAATAAAAAACTCAATGAAAATCATCACCAAAAGACTAGACCACTTGGAAGACAGAACCTCAGAAAATGAAGACAAAATATTTCATCTTGAAAATAAAGCTGCCCAAGCAGAGAAGATGGTAAGAAATCATGAGCAGAATCTCCAAGAATTATGGGACATCATGAAAAGAACAAATTTAAGAATTATTGGGATTGGGAAAGGCACAGAGATACAAACCAAAGGAATGAACAACATATTTAATAAAATAATATCAGAAAATTTCCCAAACTTAAAGAATGAAATGGAAAATCCAATACAAGAAGCTTACAGAACACCAAAAGCACAGAATCACAACAGATCCACAACAAGGCACATTATAATGAAAATGCCTAACATTCAAAATAAAAATAGGATTTTGAAGGCTGTGAGAGAAAAGTATCAGATTACATATAGGGGGAAACCAATACGAATAGCAGCAGAATTCTCAATCCAGACTCTAAAAGTGAGAAGGGCCTGGAACAACATATTTCAAGCTCTGAAAGAACATGGTTGCCAAACAAGAATCCTATACCCAGCAAAAGTAATCTTCAGATTTGAAGATGAAATAAAATCCTTTCATGATAAACAAAAGTTAAAAGAATTTACAAATAGAAAGCCTGCACTACAGAATGTTCTCAACAAAATATTCCATGAGGAGGATATGAAAAACAACAATGTAGATCAGCAAAGGGAGGAACTACCTTAGAGAAAAACCACTCAAAGGAGAAATCAAGCCAACTTAAAAACCAAAAGAAAGCCAAATGACTGGGAATACAAATCATATCGCAATCATAACCCTGAACATTAATGTCCTAAACTCATCAATCAAAAGAAACAGACTGGCAGAATGTATTAAAAAGAAATACCTAACAATATGCTGCCTGCAAGAGATTCATCTCATAGAAAAAGACATCCACAGACTAAAGGTGAAAGGATGGTAAAAAACTTACCATGCACATGAATTCAGTAAAAAAGCGGGGGTTTCCAACCTTATATCAGATGAAGTGGACTTCAAGACAAAGTTTGTCAGAAGGTATAAAGAAGGACATTTTATACTGCTTGGGGGAACCATAAATCAGGAATACATAACAATATTAAATATTTATGCCCCAAACAATGGTGCATGCCTGTACATCAAACAAATCCTTCACAATTTCAGGAATCACATCGACCACAACACAAAAATTCTGGGTAATGTTAACACACCACTGTCACCACTAGATAGACCTTCCAAACAAAATCCAACCAAAGAAATCATAGAACTCAATAACACAATCAATAAAATAGACTTAATAGACATATACAGAATGTTCCATCCATCAATGAGCAGATTCACTTTCTTCTCAACAGCACATGGAACTTTCTCAAAAATAGACCATATGTTATGCCATAAAGCAGCCCTTAGAAAATGCAAAAAAAATAGAGATACTGCCTTGTGTTCTATCACATCATAGTGGAATGAGAGTAGAAATCTATGACAAAATAAAAAAAGAGAAATTACTCCAACACCTGGATATTAAATAACATGCTATTGAATGAAACATGGATAACAAGAACCATCCAGGAGGAGATTAAATAATTCTTAGAGGTCAATGAGAATGACGATACAACATATCAAAATCTCTGGGACACTATGAAAGCAGAACTGAGAGGAAAATTCATTGCATGGAGCACATTCCAGAAAGGAGTGAAAAGTCAACAACTAAATGACCTAATAAAGCAGCTCAAAGCCCTAGAAAAAGAAGAACAGAATAACAGCAAAAGAAGTAGAAGACAGAAAATAATTGAAATCAATGAAATTGAAACAAAAGAAACTATTCAAAAAATTGACAAAACCAAAAGTTGGTTCTGTGAGAAAGGAAACAAAATAGATAAACCCTTAGTCACACTAACAAAGAGAAGGAGAGAGAAAACTCAAATTACTAAAATACATGATGCAAAAGGAAATATCATGACAGTCACCACTGAGATACAGAACATAATGAGAAGCTACTTTGAAAATCTGTATTCCAACAAAATAGAAATTACCAAAGACATTGACAAATTTCGAGAGACATATGCTCCTCCCAAACTGAAGCAGGAGGACATACATTACTTAAAAAAACAATATCAAGCAATGAAATAGAAGAAGCCATTAAAAATCTACCATCCAAGAAAAGCTCAGGACCAGATTGATTCTCAGCCAAGTTCTTCAAGACCTTCAAAGAAGATCTCATTCCAATACTTCTCAAAGTATTCCAGGAAATAGAAAAGGAGGGTACCCTACTGAACTCACTGTATGAAGCTAATATCACCCTCATACCCAAACAAGGGAAAGACCCATCAAGGAAACAAAATTTCAGACCAATATCCTTGGTGAATATTGATGCAAAGATCCTTAATAAAATATTGGCAAATTGTATCCAAAAACGTACTAAGAAAATCGTGCACCATGATCAAGTGGGGATCATCTCTAGAATGCAAGGATGGTTCAACATTTGTAAATCAATAAATGTAATCCATAATGTCAATAGACTTAAGGATAAGAATCATATGGTTATTTCAATTGACACCCAGAAAGCGTTCTACAAAATACAACACCCCTTCATGCTGAAAACACTAGAAAAAATAGGGATACTAGGAACATCCTGAACACTGTAAAGACTATTTATGCTAAGCCCATGGCCAAAATCATTCTTAATGGAGAAAAGCTGAAACCATTCCCTTTAAAAATGGGAACTAGACAGGGATGTCCTCTTTCACCACTTCTATTCAACATTGTCCTCAAAACTCTAGCTACAGCAATTAGGCAGACCAAAGGAATTAAAGGGATACAAATAGGAAAACAGGAACTTAAGTAGTAACTATTTGCTGATGACATGATTCTATATTTAGAGGATCCAAAAACCTCCTCTAGAAAACTTCTAGACCTCATCACTGAATTCAGCAAAATAGCAGGCTATAAAATCAACATGCATAATTCTCAAGCATTTTTATATGCAAGCAACGAAACAGGTGAAAAGGGAAAGGAGGAAAACATCCCCATTTGCAATAACCTCAAAAAATACAATACTTGGGAATCAATCTAACCAAAGAGGTAAAAGATCTCTACAATGAAAACTAAAAACATTAAAGAAAGAAATTGAGGAAGACCTTAGAAGATGGAAAGGTCTCCCATGTTCTTGGATAGGCAGAATTAATATTGTCAAAATGGCCATACTACCTAAAGTGCTGTACAGATTCAATGCTATTCCAATTAAAATACCAATGATCTACCTTACAGAAATACAGCAAGCAATGGTGAAAGTCATCTGGAAGAATAAGAAACTCAGAATAGCTAAAGCAATCCTCAGTAGAAAGAGCAAAGCAAGGGGTGTGGCAATACCAGATATTCAACTCTATTACAAAGCAATAGTAACAAAAACAGCATGATATTGGCACCAAAATAGACAGGTAGATCAATGGTATAGAATAGAAGACATGGATACAAACCCAAATAAATACAATTTTCTCATAATAGACAAAGGTGCCAAAAATATGCAATGGAGAAAAGATAGCCTCTTCAACAAATGGTGCTGGGAAAACTGGAAAACCATATGCAACAGAATGAAATTAAACCCCTATCTCTCACCCTGCACAAAACTCAACTCAAAATGGATCAAGGACCTCGGAATCAGACCAGAGACCCTGCATCTTATAGAAGAAAAAGTAGGTCCAAATCTTCAACTTGTTGGCTTAGAATCAGACTTCCTTAACAGAACTCCCATAGCACAAGAAATAAAAGCAAAAATCAACTGGGATAGAGTCAAACTAAAAAAGCTTTCTCTCAGTAAAAGAAACTATCAGTAATGTGAAAAGAGAGCCTGCAGAGTGGGAAATTATCTTTGCCACTCATACTTCAGATAGAGCACTAATTTCCAGAATATTTAAAGAACTCAAAAAACTCTACACCAAGAAACAAATAATCCAATCAACAAATGGGTTAAGGAAATGAACAGACACTTCACAGAAGAAGATGAGCAAGCAATCACCAGATATATGAAAAAATGTTCAACATCTCTAGTAATAAGAGAAATGCAAATAAAAACTACCCTAAGATTCCATCTCACCCCAATTAGAATGGCGATTATCAAGAACACAAGCAACAATAGGTGTTGGTGAGGATGTGGGGAAAAAGGTACACTTATATATTGCTGGTGTGGTTGCAAATTAGTGTGGCCACTCTGGAAAGCAGTATGGAGATTCCTCAGAAAGCTTGGAATGGAACCACAATTTGGCCTAGCTATCCCATTCCTTGGCCTACACCCAAAGGACTTAAAATCAGCATTCTTCAGAGATACAGTCACATCAATGTTCATTGCTGCTCAATTCACCATAGCCAGGTTGTGGAACCAACCTAGATGTCCTTCAATTGATGAATGGATAAAGAAACTGTGGCATATATATAAAATCATATATTACTCCACCATAAAGAATGATAAAATTATGGCATTTGCAGGCAAATGGATTAAATTGGAGAATATCATGCTAAGTGAAATAAGCAATCTCAAAAAACTAAAGGATGAATTATCTCACTGATAAGCAGATGATTACATATTATGGGGGATGGGAGGGGTTAGCTTTAGGGTTAGGGTTAGGTTTAGGGTTAGGGTTAAGGATGGGGGCAAGAATGGTGGAAGGAAGGGCTGTATAGATGGAAAAGAGTAGTGGGAGTGGTTGGGGAAGGAAAAAAATAACCGAATGAATCAAACAACATTACCCTATGTAAATTTATGATTACACAAATGGTATGCCTTGACTCCATGTACAAATGGAGAAACAACATGTATCCCATTTGTTTACAATAAAACAAAGGTCAACAAAAAGAAAATAAATCTTCATTATATTCCATTTAGATTCAAGTATTACATTTGTGGTATTAATTAAAATCCAAATATTGAGCATTTACATAAAATATATGCAAACTTATATAAAGGAAATAAATAGTATATGCCCTATAATGCACTTTCTCCCAAATAGCATTGAATTATATGGATTTTTTTGTTTCCTTTTATTACAAAAGTGGTTTGATTTTGTCTTCTGAAAAAAAATACTGTGATCTGCAGATGATGTACTGAATCATTTTTTCTGCACTACTTCAGTTATGAAGTATGTGAGAATTCCTCTGTTTAGCTAATATTCACTTATATAAAGATGATAAGCTCAATATTGGCTTAGAATAGGGGTGAATGTACTAATGAGTGTCAGCTCCAATTCAGATACAAAGAAGGTGTACAATTTTCAAAAATTCCATTAATTAAAAAAAGGGGGAGGGGCTGGGGGGAATAGCTCAACTGGTAGAGTGCTTGCCTTGCAAGCATAAGGCCCTGAGTTCGATCCTCACTACCACGAAAAAAAAAAAAAAGAAGAAGAAGAGGGAGAAAGTAACACCAATAACAAAAGTAGTAAAATTTGCCCTTTGGGTTACAATTTTAATAGATATTTTTGCTCTGTGGATATCCGTTTGAGCTTAAATGAAATGGGTGTTATGGAGGCCTAAGCTCCTATAACTATATAATTGTCTAGCTCTGGTAGAACAAACTGTTCATATTCTGGAAAAATATTCATCATGATGATAGTCTATTTTGTATTCTGAAACATAAATATTTTCATGAATATAAAAAAACTGTTTTTACATAGGTTCATGAGGATGATTTGAATATTTGTCATTTTTTATATTTATATTTTATTCTATTAAACAAATATAAATGTGCAATTAAATACAAAAAACATATGAAATGTTTATTAGAAGTATTTTGGAGAATCATCAGTTAGAATACTTACCTTTGGTTTGCATTAATTTTATCTTCATTGTTCCCTTGATTCACAAAACTGACTAATTGATAAGAGAGACGATATAAAAATGCTTCTAGGAATATGGCATAAAAAATCCTGAAACAGATAACAGAACATTTTAATTAATCATTCTCATTGTAATTATGTGCTGGAGCATTTAAAAAATTTTTGTTTAAAAGTTAATTCCTATTTTCTCTGAAGTACACAACTTTCTGTTAAGTCTTCAATGACTGCTGCAAATGGAATATATGGGGTTTTTTTTCAGAAAAAAAGGAATAATTCAATGTGGTCTATGATGAGAAAAATAAAGAACAATCTTTTGGGGCTGAAGCCCCCTATTTGCATACAACACAGCAAACTGGTTCAACATATCTAGCACCAAACTATCCTATGTACTCTTCCCCCTCACAGAGGAAGTTAAAGGAAAGATACCAAGACATCTGTGAGACTCACAATCTGGTTTTATCCAATCATTTCCATATGTATTTATTCAAACAATGGAGGCAATGTTTGATGTACTTAGGATAAAAAAGTATATAAAACAAAGCCTCTTTAATCTGAGTACATCATGTTCCATTGGTACTGAAACACAGTTTGCATTAAGGTACTTAATGTTTCTTCTTGTATTCCCCATAGAAGAGCTCTCACATATTTCAGCAAAAATAAATAAATAAATAAATAAATAAATAAATAAATAAATAAAAAATAAAAAAGCATTCTAGGTGATATCAAGGTCTTGGGCAACAGGAGAGGACCCAATATCTGATGATGTAAATTAAATAATATTTCTAAATATATTATCCTTTCATGGCCACCCTGTTCCATTCAGACCACTTGCATAGATGGTGTAGCAAAACAGGACTACAAAATGACCAAGAGGTTTGCTCTTTGGTCTTTGGTCATAAAAAGCTTGAAGTAAACAAATGTGTGCCAAGTCTTAGTGAGTTAGTTTTGGCCAATTCACCCACCCCTATTCTCTCTCTCTAAGCTCTGTCTCTCTGTTGCATTTAATATAATATTAAAAATCAAAATTGCAGTCTTGTGTCCATTTTAGAAAACTAGAGGCAGAAAGAACTCTATTTATTTTCTGAACACCATACCCATCTTTGATTATAATCTTGTAAATTTCTGTTTAAAACATGGAGAGAGGCAAAAATCTGAAAATGGGCAATTTTAACTTGCTAGGACACCAAACCAGTAACCTATATTTGCCTTATAGAAGGTAACATACAACCTGTTACTTACATCATGTGTACATTGCTAAGAGAAATTGTTTTAGCTAATTAATATAGTTAGCTGATTTTGTGGGCATCTGTACCTTGTTTATGAGCTTTCCCAGGAAACGCACAGACCCGCATGTTTTTGTACACATCATCTGTCAGGTATGGTTTCAGCCATAAAAGATGCCACAACTGAAGAGTTACTTTGTGTCACATAATCAAATATAAATGAGAATGAGGCCAATAAACTCTAATTGAGATCCTTAGAAAAATTTAAGAACTTTTTTGTACTTTTGTCAATTTATTATAATATTTTTAAAGTGTTATTAGAAAGGAAGTTAGAATGCTCAAAGTATTCCTGTATTTTATTACATCTTGTGGTAGAAATATACCTACATACTTTTGATCCAGAGATATCTCATCATAGTGTTAACTCTTCTTGGGTACAGTTACTGAGTTTTTATAATTCTGAAGTAAATTTAGTTGCAGTAACTATTCAAACAATAAGATTTAGAAGGGGCAATCTCTGTTAATTAAAAAGTGGGTAGCATGTAAGCATGATGGCACATGCCTAGGTAGGTGAACTGCAAGTTTGAGGTCAGCCTAAGCATCTAGGTAAGAACCTGCCTCAAAATAAAAATGAAAAGAAAAAGAACATGTAGTTCAGGAGTGAGGTGACCCTGGGTTCCATCCCCAGTTTAAAAAAAAATGGGATAGTGACAACTGCTATATTTTTAAATCTCTGGAAATTCTACTAATGAGTTTACTTGAAGAAAAATGGTAATTAATTCTCACACCTTCATTTGACTCATTACATCTCATTGAACTCTCCCAAATATCCAAGAAAAATATTAGGAAATACAACAATCATTCTAACCAAAAATAATATGGGATCTGCTTCTGAATTACATTTACTAACTTGCAGTAGTTAACTGAAATATTTCTAGTTTTCAAAACCAAAGCCCAGGTCATCAAAATTCTACAATTCATTTACACATTCTTGAAATGATAAACTCATAAAAATGGAAAAGGATTAATAGTGGCCAGGAGTGGTGGGGAAGGCAGCAGGAGAACATGGGTGTGGTTATCAGAGGTCAGCACGAGGGATCCTTGTGACAGAAATGGTCTGTACCTGAGCTATATCATCTTTAATGTCAAGATGTGGGCACCTCTACATAAAGTGGGCAGAAGATGTCTCTCTCTTTTAATACAACTACATATAAATCTACAGTTGTCTCAAAATAAAATTACCTTAATCAAATAAAAAAAATTATAAATGGTTGAACCATAAAATGAGATCCAAGTGATAATCATCCTAAAACTATCCAAGTTTTCCTCAGAAGTATGGTAAAGGAAGCATGAAAAATGAAAAAGGAAAGTCTAAACAATAATCACAAATGGTACCTTCTAGATTGTTCATGAAAATGTCTTCCAGGAAGGAAATTTGTTGTACATCCATATAATTCTCCATATTTTCTTCAATTATAGATTTTAATACTAATTCACATAGCACAAATTCACATGCAAAATACATGCAAATTTACTTTCTATATATTAATGAAGTTGAAACCAAGTCTTCCTTCAGAAGTTTAGGAGAAAAAAATTGAACATCAAAATATTTAAGCCTTGATATTTAAATAAAGCTTGTATAGGAAAATATGAACAAAGAGTTCCCTTAGCTCTGGAGAATCCAAGATAACTGAAATAGTCATTCCAATTATTCCATTTTACAAAATGATAATTCTTTTGTCACAGACTAAATCATTAAGCAAAAAGCACAGATAAGTGAAATAAATTTTTACAAGTAATGGAATAGTTAACCAGAAATACAGCAATTTGTTTTTGTGTAGTTAAACATGAAAGGAGGCATTTATGAAAGCCTGAGGGAGTAGACTCAGAAAACATTCGATAAGCATTAATTTAAGTTATATTTTCAAGCTAACTGACCAAAATTGGAGTTCAGGCCTTTAAAATGTTATCAAATGAAATCACTGGCACACCTATGTAACCTTCACCAGACACAGGACACAGCCAGTGCTGGCAACTTCCATCAAATCCAGAGTGCACAGTTTCCTAGTTTTGGTAGTATTTCAGGGTAGAGGTAATGAATAGTACAGCTAATTTTTCTAAAGCAGTTAGCAGCAAAAAATGTTCACTACTGTGTTTTAAAGACCCCATCAAAGAGGGATCTTCTGTGAAAGATGCAACTAGCAGGCTTGATAAAGATTTAGTTGGAAAATTCAGATTTAGGTGGAAAAGCTCTTGCACAAGAGATTGCACATTCATTTAAAAAAGGTCATTTGAAATCAGCATTCTCCTTCCCTATTTTAAAAATCACTACTGTATTTTAAATAGTCAACAGAAGGAGAAACAGGGGAGTGACAAAGCTGTGGACCCTGAAAGTTTTTCTTCAGGGATTGCACCACACCCACTTGGGGTGGGGAATCAGGCCTTGGGGGACATGAAGGATGAAGCCCAGAGCAGAGGACTAAAAGGGTGGGTTAAGTGTCTGGCACTTGACATTTGAAGTCCACCGTGGATGTCACTCATCCTTAGTTACTCATCCTTAGTTAATAAGACACTAATCAACCCACCTTTAATCAGAATAATGGGACTGGTCTCTGACATTCTTTCAAGGAGAGGAGGATGGGGTCACAGCTTTAAAGATTTCACGTGGCTTTGATTAAGGAAGAAAGAGGAACAGTATGATGCACTCTAGCTAGCTCAGTTTTCCTCTACTTGATTTTTCACTGTTTAAAGGCACATGGCCCCAGACCCAGAGACTTGCAGTCTCAACTGGGTGACTCCGGCAGAAAAGCGGGGACCCAGCAGCTGCTCGTGCTCTCCAAGTTCCAGGCCCACAAGTCGGAGCTCACCCAGCCTGTGCCCACCCTAGGCCACTGAAGAGGTGCCACCGTGCCTGGACCCACGAGCAGGCTAATTCAACCATCCCCCAGTGACCCCTATCTTGTGCAGCCCCCGGAACTAATGCAGCTGGAGTCCTGAGGCGCCCACTATCCATGGTTGCCTTGGCTGAAACTTGCGATTCACTGCCACATGCTGGTCTGAGGGTCTTCTGCGCTGAACTGGGCCTCAGAGGGTCCGCACTAAGGTCGCTCCAGACCCACCAATTCAGGGGGCACTGCACCACAAACAAAGACAGCGGAGCACCCCTAGCTCCCCGGTGGGTAGGCCGCGGCGACTGCCCCTGGGCAGGAATGAACACTGCAGGGGAGCGACAGAACTGAAGGGCGGCGTCTGGAGCCCTTCTAGGCCCAGGGGAGACTGTCGGGGACAATCGCTCTGCCCTGACTCCTGGCCACTCTCACTGATAAAAAAGATCATGCACCCAGTGCAAGCTCTTCAAGGAGACGTCGCTGCCGCCATGGCCCAAGCACAGACCAGCAGCACCTGTGTCTGGGCAACTATTGCGCTAGCCATCCTCTGCGGATTGCTGGAGAGAGGCGGCTCCACAGGCCCCCTTGCGTTCTATTTTCAAATTTGCCCCGCCTGCCCGCCTGCAATTTCGCTGGGGATCCAGTGCCGACTCGCCCCCTAGGGACCTTGAGGCTGAAGCTGCGGTTGGTGCCATCTGGGTCTGCTCTTGAAGAACAGAATATTTCAAAACCTAAATGTTTGCAAGTACTGTCTTTCTGTCCCTCTCTTCCTATATCTTTCTTCATGAATATTTTTGCAAGAAAAAGTCATCTCGCTAGTTTTTTTTTTTCTCTTTCATATTTCAAGCATTGTTCTGAACTATCTCAATTGGCTAAAAGCTTAAAGGATTATATTTTAGCCGCCCATTAACTGATTATTTGACTAAAATTTATGACTTTGATTAAATTTCAACTAAAATATTGGACGTTGTTTTCAAAATGTTAAATGACACTCTGAGATATTTAGGTTGATTTATAAAATAGCACTTCAAAGAGCAGACATTTTTAAATGCTACTGATAATGGCTCTAAAGAGCAAAAGCACATAATATCATGAAAAAAATATTTGTTGTTTTTTTCCCAAGAGCAACAGAACTAAAATTTTATAATCCTATTTTATTCGGTCTATGTTGGGTGTCTCTCTGTGTAGGTGCATCTCTGTGTGTGTAGACATTGATAGTTACAGCTTCTGTTTCAGTTGATAGAATATGATAACTAATATTAACTTAGCATTCAGAATGATGTCAGATTAAATTTTGACTAAATGAAATTCTATTGACTTTTGATTTCATAAAATAAATTTAAAACAACCTTTTTCATAAATTAATTGACTTTATTTGAAGTATGTAATGGCATTGATATAAACTGGAATTGTTTTATTATCTGTAGAGTTCTAATAAAACTGCCATATATTGCTTTTTCTTTCTTTTTTACTTAGGGAATTATAGTCATACATAGTAATTTGGTTCATTTAGACAAAATCAAACATGCACAAAATTTTATTTGCTCCATTTTAGTATATAGTGCTCTTCAGCTCTCCGTTTCTCTCTCCCTCTTTCTCTCTCCCTCTCCCTCTATTCTCTTCCCTCTATTCTATTGATCTTCCTTTTATTTACTTATTTACTTGACATATATCATTTATGAGTTCACATTTGTTAGTGCATAAAAAACTTAAAGATGAAAATAGAGCAAAATACATCTTGAAATTTATCTGGGATTGAGTTCAAACATCTTTAAAAATATTACACAGTTATATATGCTAAACCATATATTTGCACACATCTCATGTTTTAATACTGATCCTTCTTGAACAAAATTGAATGCTTAGATTTCTTGTGCTCAATTGTTTCACTAATATGGATGACAAAAGTGCATCAACATTTTGTGGGATTATATTTTCAATATAAATTTCATTAACAATAGAATTTCAGAACTCATTTCTTCTAATAAGATTGTACTTTTTCTGAGTTTATCACTGTTGATTTTTAAAAATTGTATCCAAACCACAAAGACAAAAACATGATCATCCAGTGAATACAGAAATGTAATTTTGAACAACAACTGGCACAAACAATCACCATAACAAGCATCCGTACCAATTTGTTCTACTGCAGGACTGCTAAGTCTCTACATAATACATGTATTTAAAATATAGCCAATACAAATTTTCAGCATTCCCCATTAACCGTGGTGGTTATCCTTACCTTGTAAGCTTCAGTACCAATGATTGCCACTAACTTTTGTTGAAATGGTTAGATAGGTAGAAAAGCATACTTAATTTTATTAGAATACTATCTTTAAAGATGGTAAAGGTGTTGGGGATAGAAATGAATCTTTATAAAAGAAGGTCAATTTGGCAAATAACAAAGGATAAGAAGATTTAATTTGGGAAATAGCAAAGAATATGATTTCAACCTACAACAACTAGTTCCAGGCCAGGGTGGCTTCTGGTATACCCAAGGAGCAAAGAAATATTTGGAGTTTAATTGGAAAAATGCACAGTTTCAGTGTTTTACAAAAAGAAATTATTGGCACTTTTGGAGTTATTTGAGACATAGTGAGCTTTGATTGTTGAATGGCTACAATTATTAGTCATTAATTATTAAATATAAAATAACTAAATCTAATCTTAGAGGAAGAGCTAAATATTTGATAGAATTGGGCATACAAGACAGCATGTCAGGCCAGTGGTTTTATATATGTGGTGAGTTGTCTGTGTGTTAGTTTCTCTTGTAAGGTGACTTTGTGCACATGGCTGTCTCTTCATGGCCTTCCCCTGTTGTTTGTCAGTATTGACATCACAATTCTATCATGAATGACAATATTCACAAAGATATTGTGGTTTTTTTTTTTTTTTTTTTTTTTTTTTTTTGGTTTTGGAAATAACCAAGAATCAAGAATTGAATTTTTGGTTAAATTTAAGAATTAAATATGCAGTAGAATGCAGTTTACTGAATTAGGTAATAGAGGAAATGGCAGAAGATGAAAGTGAAGCAAAGATATACCAAAACCACCCTAAGTTCATTGAACCATTGATAATGATTTTGCATGATAATAATGAATTAGAAGCTGTGAATGGGTATTGTTCTAGAATTGAGAACACAACATAAAACAAAACAAGCAAAAGTTATTCTGGAGGAGGATGAGCATTTTTTCAAACAACCACACAATAGGTCTAATTATTAAATGTGAGATGCACAAAAAAGAAATGTTTCTTAAATTGCAATTCTTATACATGGTTCCTGAAATTCCAACTACCTGGGAAGCTGAGGTAGGATGATTATCTGAGCCCAGGAGTTCAAGGTCAACCTGGGGAACATAAAGAGATGCTGTCCAAAGAAGGAGGAAAAAGCACCTTTTCTGGGATTCTATTCCCACCTGTACTATAATCCTCAGCAGTAAAGACAAAACAGAGTAACAGATGTTTTCAGATAAACAACAAAAAATACTTTATTACTGGTACAAGCTCACTCTCAAACGGAAGTGAACCCAGAAGAAAGACATAAAAAGAGAGAAATAAGAGCACAAAAATTATGAAATATATTGACAAAGGTCATATTGAGGATATTACATCATGTCCAGAGGTCAATTTAAGATACTATGTGAGTGTCAGTGACCACAAGAGGGTGTTATATGAATGCCTATTCTCACAATGAGGATATTATATGAGTGCCAGATGTCACAGTAAGAGTGTTTTGTGAGATTTAGAGGCAACTGTGGGCATTTAATGAGAATAAGAGCCCATAATGAAGGTATTATGTTAGTGTCATAGGCAAAATGAGGATACAATGTGAGAGCCAGAGGCCACAGAAATACATTGTGTCAGTGACAAATGCCAAGTGAGGATAGTTGTGATTATTTAAAGGACATAGTAAAGATATTTTGTGAGTGTCAAAGGCCACAGTGAGTTATTTGGGTGAGTATAGGCCACAGTGAGTGTATTCAGTATTAGAGGCCCCATTGATGATACTTTGTGAGTTTGAAAGTTCACACTGAAAGTATTGTGAGAGTGTTATGTGAGTGTCAGTGGTCACAAAAGTGTATATTATAAGTGTCAGAGGCAAAGTGAGGATATTATGTGAGTGTGAGAGGCCACAGGAGGGTATTATGTGAGTGTCAGAGGTGAGGATATGATGAGAGACTTTAGTTCATGGTTATCTGGCTCCAGTGTTTCTGGACCTGTGGGAGGAGAGGAAGGAAGAGCATGGGAGAGCAGAACAAGGTTGCTCAACTCACAGCAGCTGGGAAACAAAAAAACAGGGACAAGGTATAATCCCCAGGGTCACACCCACAAAACACACTTTCTTAAACAGTTCCCCCTTCTCGAGTTCTTTTCTTTTTCTGTATTTAGTTCTAGGATTGAATTCAGGGGTGTTTTACCACTGACTTGTACCTCCAGGTTATTAATTAATTAATCAACAGAATCAGGTTCTAAGGTGCTGAGGCTGAAGGTGCTATGATAGTCCTGTTTTAGCTTGTGAAATCACTTGGATCACAGGTGTGTGCCACAGTACACTGCTCAACCTCTTATGTTCCCCCCCACTACCCTGTAGTTCATTCAGCTATGATTCCATCAATGGATTAATCTACTGATGAAATCAGAGTCCCCAAAACTCTACCTCTGAACGTCACCACAGTGGGAGTTAGACTTTCAACACAGGAGCCTTCGGGGAATATTCCAGCTCCAAACCACAACAGTGAGGGACTGAATCATGTCCCAGGACCACACTGGGGAAGCAGCAGCCTTGACTGAAGAAGTTGGGAAGACTTCTGAAGAGGTGAGATTCAGCAGCATGAAATCTGCAGTGTGCAGGAGGAAATGATTTCCTGTGGGGGAACCCCAGGTGCCCTGAAGATAAACTGGCCTTTATGCCAGGAGCACAGGGCACCAGGAATGATAGCAAAGAGACCCAGAGTTAGAAAGAGCTGGACTAATGCAGGAACAGTGGTATATGCCTGGAATCCCAGCTACTCAGCAGGGTAGAGAAGGAGGATTATGAGTTTGAGTCCAGTCTGCAATTTAAATAAATTAATTAATTAACAATAATAATAATAATAATAATAAAAGATCTAGAGAAGTAGCTCAGTTGCAGAGTCCTCCTGGATTCAATATCCAGTTCTACAGAAAAAAAGAAAGGAAAGAAAATGAGAGAAAAGAAAAAAGAAAAGAATCCACTTTTAGTGGTGCACACCTATAATCCCAGTGACTCAGGAGGCTGAGGCAGGAGGATCACAAGTTCAAGGCCAGTCTTAGCATTTTAGTGAGGCCCTAAGCAACTTAGTGAGACCCTGCCTCCAAATAAAATATAAAATATAAAAATAAAAATAAAATATAAAAATAAAAATGAAATATAAAATTAAAATATAAAAGGTGCAGTGAAAATCATCCCTGGTTTAATGCCCAGTACTGAAAAATAAAATCTCTGTATTATGTATAATTATGATATACCAATATAATATATGGGGAAAAAGCAAAGGAAATAAATGAACAACTAAGATGGATTTTCAAAGGCAATAGAGATTTTTTTTCCCCCTAGCTCTCTGGCCATGTTAGCTGCTGCAGTAGGTTGGGGGCCCTTCCATACCTAAGGGAGAAAGATGGTGTTGCAGAGAAGAAGGCTCTGGAGGTCATCAACTCTAGGATCCAGCATGTAATGCAAACTAAAAATGATCTGCTGAGGTACAGTCAGCCTCTGAAGATTGTCAGACTGGGAAAAGTAAAATAAATGGATAACCTCACCAACCACTATCCAGCTCTGAGAAAACCTGAAATAAGCCATGTTGGCCAGAATTGTGGTCCTCACCACAGTGGAAATAACAGAATTGGGCACAGCATGTGGGAAACACTACAGAGCATGTATGCTGACTGTCATTGATCCAGATGATTCTCATCTGATTAGAGGCAAGCCTCAAGTCTCAGGGATTCTTCAGATTCAGGGGAAAGGCCAGCTGTAGAACAGCTTAGAGACCTGTAAGATATGAAGAGCCAGCTTTTAATTCCTTGTTTTCATGGCACTGGGGATTGAACTTCATTCCTAGCAGGCAATCACTCTGCACTGATCTTCATCCCCAGCTCCTCTCTACACCTTCTTTCTCTCTCTCTCTCTCTCTCTCTCTCTCTCTCTCTCTCTCTCTCTCTCTCTCTCTCTCTCTCTCTCTCTCACACACACACACACACACACACACACACACACACACACAAATAAAAAGAAAACAGAAAAAACTTGAGACAGGATCTTGGTAAATTTTCCAGAAGGGCCTGAAACTTGCAATCTCCCTGCCTCAGCAACCTGAGTAGCTGAAGTTATAGGCACGTACCACTATGCCCAGTGGCTAAAATGTTTAAGTCAGGAACATGAGAAAAAAAATTGAAAATATTTGGCATTTTAGTCAAATACAGTAGGAATTAAGAAGAACTGAAAATTTGGTAAGAACTCATAAAATGGGAGAAAGAGCAGGATCCATTTTGATTTTCAGGTAGGCAGCAGAACCAGCAGGTTACAGAGTTGAAAAATAGCTCAGAGACAAGCCAAAGTAGAATCTGCTAGCCCTGAAGTGTCAGTTTTATACTGAAAAATGATCTTTCTCTCTATAGCCCTGACAAATAATTTTCACAATATGCCAGCAGTCCATTAATATGCATGTATGAAATACTCAGACTCTTAATTTCTGACTAGTATTTAAGATACATGCCTATAAGATAAACACATACAATTTTCCTATTGTTACTGGGGATGGAACTCAGGGTCGCTTTATCACTGAACTATATTCCCTGTTCCTCCCACATGCCTTTTTTTGAAAATTTTGACACAGGGTCTACTAAGTTGCTTAAGGTCTCACTAAACTGCTGGGACTGGCCTCAAACTTGCATTCTTCAGCCTTAACCTCCCAAGTCTCTGGGATTGCAAGTGAGTGTCCCTGTCCCCATTTAGACATAAGTCTATTTATAAATAATACACTGAAAAATTTTATTTTTTTACTGTTAATGTTATCAGACTGAAAGGATCTTGAATCATATTTTGAATTTTTTCCTTGTATTTTGATTCTCTTTAGGGGCAAAACTTAAGATTCCTGACCTTAAGCACAGTTTTAAGTTGGGCCATCATAGAGTTTTTGCCAAGATTATGATTAAACATGAAGGTAGTGAGAGTGAAGGAACATTCCTGTGCATATGTGTTTCAGTTTCATGATCCCAAAATTAAGTAATCTCCTTGGTATTTGGCTTCTTCAACAAGAGATTTCATGCTTTTATTCTTGGAAAATAAACAATTACCTGTCCTCTTGCAGATAGACTGAGCCTCTGGAAAAGTTCTGGATCCTGAGTTGTGGGCATAAACATGCATGCCTTGTCTAGGCAAGTTCACTTATGTGATGGCATAACAAAATTCAGGAATGGGGATATGTGCATGTAATCCCAGTTATATTGGAGGCTGAGGCAGGAGTACCACAACTTTGAGGACAGTCTCAGCAACTCAGCAAGAACTTGTCTCAAAATAAAATAAAAAAGGGATGTAATTCAATGTCACAGAACTTGACTGACAGGTGTGATGTCCTAGGTTTAACAACCAGGATTGGAATGGGGGTGATTTGGGCTCTCACATATAATCAAATTATGGAAGAGACTCTGTTGGTCAGGAGTCAGGTGTTGTGAAATGCCCAGTATTCCAGGTGATGAGAAACATTCACTTCTGGAGATTCTGTGGATTTCATTTTATATTAGGGTATGAAGAAATGTGGTAAAAGCCTGAAACCCAAGATCTAGAGGTCCTACCTCCCTAGGTAAACTAAGCATCTCTTCCCCCTGAGGTCTTTTTACATGCTTGGAGACAGCACATCTTCCTGAGGTCGTCTCTTTCTCATCAAAGGGTGCATCTTCCAGCCCTTTGTCAGAAATAGGTTTTGGTACTCAATGCATCCATAATCTTCTATTACATTTGTAGCTGAGGAGGGAATAGGGGCCACTGCCTTAAAAGGTTTGTTTTCTTCCATGTGAAAAACTTGGAAACTTCTCCCAGGTGCTAAATATACAACTCGGTTACCTGTTATTGTGGTTGGATCTGGATTGTCCCCAAAACTTTTGTTTTGAAGAGTTTGTCTTGAATGCAGCAGGATCCAGAAGTGGGGATGACTGAATCACTAGGGGTCTGATCTCATAATGAATTAATCCCCTGGTGAATTTATAACTTCATGGAATTTTGGAGGGGATGAAATCTTTAGAGGCAGGGATGAACTGGAGGAAATGGTACATTTAGGGTATGCCCTTTAAGGCTATATTGTGAACCTGGCCTCTGATTTTTGGTCACCATAAAGTGAGCAGTTTTCCTCTGCTCTGTGCTCACTACAATGTTCTACCTGCCATGGGCCCAATGAAATGGGGCAAAGCAAGAAAATATTTCTGAAACCAGAAGTCAAACTAAATCTTGTCTCCTTCAAGTTGATTTACCTCAGTTATTTTGTCACAGCAGTGGAAATCTGACTAACACACCTGCTAAAATGCATTAAGGTAAAGGTAAAAGTATGGAGTAGGAAACTAAATTAAAACTTCAGAGGCATATCTCACCTGTCAGTCTTTCAGCTAGTAAAGGAGGAAATCTGGGGAAATGAAACCCCTCCCTTTAAATTATACCTTACCCTGGAGGTCTAACTTGCCTATAAGAGATGGCAAATCATTTTTAATTTCTTTAAAAAAATTTAACTTGAGTTTTTATGTGCAGTCTAAATACAAATATTCCTGGAAGGAAATAAAATTGAGTTTATATAAGAAATATTTTGTCATGCATTCCTTTACTATGTGGTCTTTTTAACATAGTTCTTCACAATTTCTAGTTCTAGTAAACACATGGCAGAACAAGGAAAGGAAAGGGTGGGTCACACATTGATGCAGACAGAGAAGGCATGTGTGCCACTACAGAGGTGTGTACTTCTACAGGGAGTTTACTGAGGTGACTGAAAGGCACAGAGTGTGGCCACCATGCCTGCTGCTGATTACTTGTGGTTAATTCTGGCAGCAGAGGCAGTGGGAGCCCTGGAGCCCTGTCACTTGTGATTCCCAGCCTGTATTTGTCATTGAGCCATGACCTTCAAAGTAAATAATACTGCCTTTGTGTCCAGAAAGTTTGGTGCTGGACAACCTCTGTAATTATCCACTTGAAAGTATACAGTATTTAAAATACACTGATTTATTCACTATTTTTTGATAAGAGAAATGGTGTTAGTTTACCTAAGTTTTTGCTTTAGAACTTTTCATTTAAAAGTCTTTGTCCTACCTTAATAATAAATTTGTTGACATAACTCTTATTTTTAGTATTATTTTAGCAAACTATTCAATTTACTGGAATTAAAAAAAAACATTATTTGAATATAAGTTGATCCCAGTCAATTTTTCATGATCATTGTGTTTATCAACTACTTCAGACCAGGAGGAATCTATAGTGAGCGTTTTTAATTCAGTGCCTGGTCTTATTACCATGGATCAAAACCTGACCAGGAAAGATGAGTTTGTTGACCAAGAAAATCATCACCTTTAATTCAGAATTCAAATGTGAGTTTAAAAATGGAACACAGAGTTCTGTCTCCTTGCTGCCTACTCCATCCACTCTAATCACCACCCCAGACTTACCAGTCTACTTTTATTGTCTTTATTTCTATTATCCTCTTTATAAGTTTTGGCTAAGTAAGATTAAACTCTGTTCTTTGAAAACACACCACAAATTGTCAGCATTACTCTTTGCTATCGGTGTCTCTTAAATGACTATTTTTATAATATCTGAAATTCAAAAGTTCTATCAAAATGTCCGGTCTTGATTTGGAGTTGACTTTTGACATGAAGCACTTCTGTGAAGCAGCAGAATATTATCTGTAACTTTAATATTGTATCATGAGTGACTTTCTTCCATGCATTTCTTAAATACTAACTTATGAAAACAGGAATTATCTCAGAGGTTAATGCAAAACACTTAGTGCTAGCTAGTGTCAGGGGATATTTACTGAAATTGAGTTTCTTTTAAAATATTAATTTAAGCTGGGTATGGTGGTGTGTGCCTGTAATCTTAGCAAATAGAAAAACTGAGGCACAAGGATTACAAATTCAAGGTCAGTGGGGGCAAGTTAGTGAGACCCTGACTCAATAAATAGAAATAGAACTGGAAATGTCACTTGGTTACAAAGTGCCCTGTGTTCATACCCTACAAATGCAGAAAACAAAAATTAAAATTCATATAAATAAAAAGCATTTACATGTATATATTCAGTGGTGCTAGGAACTGAAACCAGGGCCTGCACATGGTAGGTAACCATTCTAGCCCTAAGCTACATCCCAATCTACTTACTATGGTTTTGATAAATTTAGTTTATAATAAAGAATATTTGATAGGTTTAAAACCATAGAAGAGTAATCCCAATTTTAGTCAGAGTCATCATTTTCTTTATTATAGGCATTAAATTAGAAATGGTCATTGTTTTATAAAAAGCTTAATTTGTTGATGATTTTCTTATTTATTTTAAAATTTAGCCTATCAATATTAAATCTTGTATAATTTCCAAGTTAGAACTAATAACCTCTCTGTGAAACATAAGGGGCTGACCAAATAAATTCAAAATTTCTACTAGTATTCCTTAATTGCATCTTGCATATAACTTATTAAAACATGACTTCCAAGACAGGGGCCTTTTCAATCTTACTACCTACTGTTTCTCCTCATGCCCAGTATATCCTACAATGTAATACACAGTTGTTTAATAAATCAATCAGAGGGGTTTCAAGATGGCGGCCTAGAGGGTGGCTACATTTCATGTTGCTCCAGGACTCAAGATTCAAAAGAGGAGATATTGAGAGACTCGGGACCAACTCAAAGCCACCCGGTGAGTCTCTCCCATTGGGGAGGCATCCTGGATGGGGCGATAGTCCTGGAACGCAGGGAACTTTGTGAAGTAGAGCTGCCCAGCGAGACACCCCTCTCCTTGCTGGAGCAGTGAACTTGGACAACTGGGAACATCGTAGAGGAGGCCGCTGAGCACAGCCCTGGGACTCGGAGCAACCACTGGGGCTCCAGGCAGCTGCCCAGAGGAGGAGAGGCGAGGAGAGATGTTTGGACTCAGAGCAATCACTCCTGAACACCGGGGACCTGCCTGGAGGAGCGGGAGGAGGAGTGTGGCCACTTGGATTCCGAGTGAATATATTAGAGCTACAGGCGGTTGCCAGAGGAGAAGCGTCATGGCGAGCTGTTTAGACTCAGAGCGACCGCTTCTGAACACCAGGGCCTGCCCTGAGGAGAAGGAGGAGGAGGAGAAGCACAGCCGCTTGGATTCGGAGTGACTGCCCTGAGGAGGAGGAGGGGGCGGGTCACTTGAACTCGGAGTGACTGCCCAGGGCTATGGGTGTTTGGCAGGAGGAGGAGGCACACAGTGAGTTGCTTGGACTCCTAGTGACCGCACTGGAACATAGGGTGGCTGTCTGGAGGAAGAGGGGTGCAGCAGGTCCCTGGGGCTCAGAGCGGTTGTAAGGGGCTCCACGTGGCTGCTCAGAGGAGGGGCCGCATAGCCAGGTGATTAAGTGCAGAGCAGGGTCCCAGGACCTAGGAGGCTTCTTGGTGGAAGAGCAGCACAGAGACACGGTTAGGGGCGGAGCGAAGGTTGCAGGACTGCCGGCAGATTCTCTGAGGAGGGGCAGCATAAGAGGATTCATCTGCGAAGGGTGAGGCTCCCAGACCCAGGAGGTAGGCCCGGGCCCCTGGGAAATTTGCAGAGGAAGGTAGCCCAGCCTAGCCATTAACTGTAGCCATTAACTCCTAGAGGGGTGCCTCTAGGAGGGGAATTGACCAGCGAGACCTCCCCACCACATGAGTCCTCCCTGCCGGGTGAGGTTTCCCTAAAAGGATGGCAAAACCAAAGACACAGGCCCAAACAGGCCTTGCCTCAGCCCGCAGCCTAGTTCCCCTTTGGATGACCATTGGTCAAAAAGTGGAGGCACCTCTGCCCACTAGCAGGGAATATACCCCACCTGAAGGCCACCACTGCTAGAGAGGCAGCTTCCTTGTGGAGCACTGCATTATCAACTTCCTCCAAGACTTCAGCCTACTGAGGCTAAGAGGGGATATATAGAAATCTTCAGGGACATTGTAAGTCGGTGGAGGAAATCTGCAATATCTCAGCAGTCCACTGATACCTGAACAATATGAGAAAACAGAAAGAAAATGCCACAAAAAAATCTAGATATTACATCAATAAAACTCAATGACAGCATGGCAGAAGAAATGACAGAAAAGGAGTTCAGAATGTACATAATGAAAATGATCAGGGAAGCAAACAATGAGATGAAAGAGCAAATGCATGCACTGAATGATGAGATGAAAGAGCAAATGCAGGCATTGAATGATCGCACCGAAAAAGAGTTAAAAGAACAAATACAGGAAGCAAAAGATCATTTCAATAAAGAGATAGAGATATTGAAATCAAACCAAACAGAAATCCTTGAAATGAAGGAAACAATAAACCAAATTAAGAACTCCACAGAAAGCATATTCAGTAGAATAGAACACCTGGAAGACAGAACATTAGACATTGAAGATAAAATATTATCCTTGAAACAAAAGTGGACCCAACAGAGAAAGTGGTAAGAAATCATGAACAGAATCTACAAGAACTATGGGATATCATGAAAAGGCCAAATTTAAGAATTGTTGGGATTGAGGAAGGCTTAGAGAAACAAACCAAAGGAATGAACAATCTATTCAATGAAATAATATCAGAAAATTTCCCAAATCTGAAGAATGAAATGGAAAATCAAGTTCAAGAGGCTTATAGGACTCCAAATACACAAAATTACAGCAGACCCACAGCAAGGCATATTAAAAGGAAAATAACTAACATACAAAATAAAGAGAATTTTAAAGGCTGTGAGAGAAAAGAACCAAATTACATTCAGGGGGAAACCAATACGGATATCAGCAGATTTTTCAATCCAGACCCTAAAAGCTAGAAGGGCCTGGAACAACATTTTTCAAGCCCTGAAAGAAAATGGATGCCAACCAAGAATCTTATACCCAGCAGAACTTACCTTCAAATTTGACAATGAAATAAAATTCTTCCATGATAAGCAAAAGCTAAAAGAATTCACAAAAAGAAAGCCAGCACTACAGAACATTCTCAGCAAAGAATTCCATGAGGAATATATGAAAAACAAAGAAGCAAATCAGGAAAGGGAGAAATTATCCTAAAGGAATTGTCAAATAAAGGAAGAACCAAGTAGTGTCAAATAAATAAATAAATGAAATTTAAAAAATGAACCAAATGACTGGGAAACCAAATCATATCTCAATAATAACCCTGAGTGTTAATGGCCTGAATTCATCAATCAAAAGACATAGACTGGCAGATTAGATTAAAAAGAAAGATCCAACAATATGTTGCCTACAAGAAACTCACTGGATAGAAAAAGATATCCATAGAGTAAAGGTGAAAGGATGGAGAAAACATACCATGCACATGGACTCAGCAAAAAAGCTGGAGTATCCATCCTCATTTCAGACAATGTGGACTTCAAGCCAAAGTTAGTCAGAAGGGACATAGAAGGACATTTCATACTGCTTAAGGGAAGCATAAATCAGCAAGATATAACAATCATAAACATCAATGCCCCAAACAATGGCTCATCCATGTATGTCAAACAAATCCTTCTCAATTTCAGAAACCAAATAGACCATAACACAATAATACTAGGTGAATTTAACACGCCTCTCTCACCACTGGACAGATCTTCCAAACAAAAATTGGACAAAGAAACCATAGATCTCAATAACACAATGAATAATTTAGACTTAACAGACATTTATAGAATATACCATCCAACCAAGAGCGAATACACTTTCTTCTCAGCAGCACATGGATCCTTCTATAAAATACACCATATATTATGTCTCAAAGCAAATGTTAGCAAATACCAGAAGATAGAGACACTACCTTGTTTCCTATCAGATCATAATGGATTGAAGTTAGAAATAAATGAAAGAGTAAAAAACAGAAACTATTCCAACATCTGGAGATTAAACAATATGCTATTATATGATGAATGGATAACAGAAGATATTAGGAAGTAAATTTAAAAATTCTTAGAGGTAAATGAGAACAAAGAAATATCATATCAAAATCTCTGGGACACTATGAAAGCAGTACTTAGAGGGAAATTTATTTCATGGAGCACATTTAATAAGAGAACTAAAACTCAACAAATAAATGACCTAAAACTACAGCTCAAAGCCCTAGAAAAAGAAGAACAGACCAGCACCAAGTGTAGTAGAAGACAGGAAATATTTAACCTCAGAGCTGAAATCAATGAAACTGAAACAAAAGAAACAATAGAAAAAATTGACAAAATAGTTGGTTCTTTGAAAAAATAAAAAAAAATTGATAAACCTTTAGCCACACTAACAAAGAGAATACGAGAGAAAACCCAAATCACTAAAATTCAGAATGAACAAGGAAATATCACAACAGACACGATTGAAATACAAAACATAATTAGAAGCTATTTTGAAAATCTATACTCCAACCAAATAGAAAATTTCAAAGACATCAACAGGTTTCTAGAGACATATGAATTGCCTAAACTGAACGAGGAGGACATACACAATTTAAATAGACCAATTTCAAGTACTGAAATTGAAGAAGTCATCAAAAGCCTACCAACAAAGAAAAGTCCGGGACTAGATGGGTTCTCAGCCGAGTTCTACAAAACCTTTCAAGAATAGCTCATTCCAATACTTCTCAAAGTATTCCATGACATAGAAGAGGAGGAAACCCTCCCAAACTCATTCTATGAAGCCAATATCACACTGATACCTAAACCAGACACAAACTCATCAAGGAAAGAAAATTTCAGAACAATATCCTTAATGAACATTGACGCAAAAATTTTCAACACAATTTTAGCTAATCACATACAAAAACATATTAAAAAGTTAGTGCACGATGATCAAGTGGTTTTCATCCCAGGGATGCAAGGGTGGTTCAACATCAGGAAATCAATAAATGTCATTCACCATATCAATAGACTTAAAGTCAAGAATCACATGATTATTTTAATACATGCAGAAAAAGCATTTGATAAAATACAGCACTTCTTCATGCTCAAAATACTAGAAAAATTGGGATTGGGAAACATTCCTTAAATTTGTAAAGGCCATTTATGCTAAGCCCATGGCTAATATCATTCTAAATGGTGTAAAACTGAAAGCATTCCCCCTAAAAACTGGAACAAGGCAGGGATGCCCTCTTTCACCACTTCTATTCAACATTGTTCTTGAGACTCTAGCCAGAGCAATTAGACAAACCAAAGCAATTAAATGTTTACGAATTGGAAAAGAAGAACTCAAACTATCCCTGTTTGCTGATGACATGATTATATATTTAGAGGAACCTGGAAATTCCACCAGAAAACTCTTAGATCTCATAAGTGAATTCAGGAAAGTAACAGGTTACAAGATCAATGCTCATAAATCCAATGCATTTTTATACATAACTGATGAATCTTCAGAAAGAGAATGTAGAAAAACTACCTCATTCACAATAGCATCGAAAAAAATAAAATACTTGGGAATCAATCTCACAAAAGAGGTGAAAGACCTCTACAATGAGAACTACAGAGCCCTAAAGACAGAAATTAAAGAAAACCTTAGAAAATGGAAAGATCTCCCATGTTCTTGGATAGGAAGAATTAATATTGTCAAAATGACCATACTCCCCTAGTGCTATACAGATTTAATGCAATTCCTATTAAAATCTCAATGACGTACCTTACAGAAATAGAGCAAGCAATTATGAAATTCATCTGGAAGAATAAGAAACTCAGAATAGCTAAAGCAATCCTTAGCAGGAAGAGGGAAACAGGGGGTATTGCAATACCAGATCTTCAACTCTACTACAAAGCAATAGTAATGAAAATGGCCTGTTATTGATACCAAAATAGAAAGGTAGATCAGTGTTACAGAATAGAGGACATGGACACAAACCCAAATAAATACATTTTTCTCATACTAGACAAAGGGGCCAAAAATATGCAATGGAGAAAAGATATCCTCTTCAACAAAGTGTGCTGGGAGAACTGGAAATCCATATGCAACAGAATGAAACTAAACCCATATCTCTCACCATGCATAAACCTAAACTCAAAATGGATTAAGGAGCTTGGAATAAGACCGGAGACCCTGCAGATTATAGAAGAAAAAGTAGGTCCACTTCTTTAACATGTCAGCTTTGGACCAGACTTCCTTAACAGGACTCCCGTAGCACAAGATATAAAAGCAAGAATCAATAACTGGGATAGATTCAAACTAAAAAGCTTTCTCTCAGCCAAAGAACTATCAGCGATGTGAAAAAAGAGCCTACAGAGTGGGAGAAAATCTTTGCCAATCATACTTCAGATATAGCACTAATCTCCAGAATCTTTAAAGAACTCAAAAAACTCTACTTCAAGAATACAAATAATCCAATCGACAAATGGGCTAAGGAAATGAATGGACAGTTCACAGAAGAAGATCCACAAGCAATCAACAAACATATGGAAAAATGTTCAACATCTCTAGTAATAAGATAAATGCAAATCAAAACCACCCTAAGATTCCATCTCACCCCAATTAGAATGGCGATTATCAAGAATGCAAGCAACAACAGGTTTTGGCGAGGATGTGGGGAGAAAGGTACACTCATACATTGCTGGTGGGGCTGCAAATTAGTGCATCCACTCTGGAAAGCAGTGTGGAGATTCCTTAGAAACCTTGGAATGGACACACCATTTGACCCAGCTATCCCACTCCTTGGCCTATACTGGCCAAAGGACTTAAAATCAGCATACTACAGAGATACAGCCACATCAGTGTTCATAGCTGCTGAATTCACAATAGCTGGACTTTGGAACCAACCTAGATGTCCTTCAATTGATGAATCGATAAAGAAACTGTGGTATATATATACAATCGTATATTACTCAGCTATAAAGAATGATAAAATTATGATATTTTCAGGGAAATGGATGAAATTGGAGAATATCATGCTAAGTGAGATAAGCCAATCTCAAAAAGCCAAAGGACGAATGATATCGCTAGTCAGTGGATGATGACATAATGGGGGTTGGGATGGGTCAGTGTTAGTGTTATAGTTAGGGTTAGGGAGGGGGGCAAGAATGGAGGAAGAAAGGACTGTATAGAGGGAAAAGAGTGGTGGGAGGGGTGGGGGGAAGGGAAAAAAAACAGAATGAATCAAACAACATTACTCTATGTAAATTTATGATTACACAAATGGTATGCCTTTATGAAATTTACACACAGAGAAACTACATGTATCCCATTTGTTTACAATAAAAATAAAAATAAATAAATAAATAAATAAATAAACTACACTTTTTCCTTCTTTCCCTGAATGTTTACCTATTGTGTATATTCCAATCCACGACTTTTCAACTGAGTGGCCACCATCAGAAGGGCACTGTGCTGTTTTGTGCTACTGATAACCTTTTCACAAACTATTTGGACAGAAATGTCAACTCAAATTAAATGTGAACACAGCTATCAGAGTAGCAATAACAAGATAGTATAGGTAGGTGATACCAAAGAATACGGACTGACCATCACAAGTTTGAGGTGAGCTAGACAACTTAGTGAGACCCTGTTTCAAATATAAAAATAGTCTTTAGATGTACTCCAGGGGTAGGGTGCTCATCTAGTAATGGTGAAGACCTGGGTCCTATCTCCAGCACTATTAAAAACAAAAGAGAAAAAGAAGAGCAAAAAGAACTTGGTAATTTGGCCTATGTGAATTTGACTAAATAAAGAATAAGTGGTATCGATGGATTTAATGTTTTTCTTTTCTTCATGTCCTCTCAGATCTTAGACAATTTGAAAAATAAATTTTTAAAATAATGAATTTTGTACACTTTAAATATAATTTGTCTAATTTAATACCACATTAACATACATCAGGAACTTGTGACTTCTCCAGTGAACAAAGGGATTATCTGTACATTTTCTTTATTAAATTGACTTAGCCAGCCAAAAAGGAAAAAGCAGATGTAGGCATTAGCAGTGTCTCACATCCTTTATCAGGCAAATATTTTAAAGTGAATCCTCACAAACTGCAGAAAGGAGACTGAAAATAACCATATAAATGTCTTTGATAATGTATTGTCAGATGAAGTAATAAGGAGGGACATATATTTTGTATATTTATCACGTATGCAAGTATACTATGGCTTAAAGTTATTAGAAATTATAGTTGAGTTAATTTCCAATTGGATATAAACTGTACAAGCATGTTTTATTTATTTATTTGTTTAATTTATTTTCTGCAGTGCTGGGGATTGAACCCAGAGCATTGTGCTTGTGAAGCAAGCACTATATCAACTGAGCTATCTCCCCAGACCAATGTTTGTTTTTAACATTAAACGTGGCAGGAATTTCTGAAGTATTCACTTAAGATTAAATGATTTTATGAAAGTATATTGATAATTTATTTTCAATTGCAATACAATGTCTTAGATTCCAATATTTACTGAATTAAATAAGCAGCTAAAAACAACATTTGGATTAAACTTTTTTGCTCTTCAGTATGTTGCAGTAAATACTTTTTGTTCAGGAAGTGGTACACTACAGCAAAGTATGTATATTTGCACTTGTTATGTGTTTTGGAAGGGTGATATTCATTAGAGTACAGGTTGCTATTTCTAAAGAAATTTTATAAAATAATGATATATAAACTTTGTCACCTTTTCTGAAATTGTTAGGGAGTTTCAGATAATGTATTTACAAAATACTTGGAAATCACAGAACTCTGCTATCCACTTGGTATTTTGGTTGAGCAGTTTCAGAATGGAAAAAAAAAAAAAAAAAGAAACACTAACAGTCAAGTCCCAGTACAGAAGCTGTGATGCACACAGTTCAGGGCAGTCTTCCTGTGGGGAGAGGACAGCTTTTGTAGACTTCTCAGTCACATCCACAAACACACATGGCACCTGTCACCAGGAACCATATGCAGCAATGCAATAACAGCACACTGTGACTCAGAAGCTCAAGAAATGTTCACAGAGGAAGAAATACTGCAGTATATCCCTGAACAATGAGTGCAATTTCCTCATCCATTACAGACATTGGTGATATTTGAAATGGAACATTTTTGCAAAAACAAGCCTATATTCTACTCAGTTTCTTAACTGTGAATCACATATTTTATATAAAAATAAAATGCTTGACAGTTTGTGGTTTGAACTAATGGATCTCAGTCTTTAACGCATTATGAGATTCATATAGAAGGTTTGCTAATTTGGCCCTGAGAATTTGTACTAGTTAGTTCCTTTGAAATTTGATGTCACTGGTCTCAGATCACACTTCTTAGAACTGTGGTTTAAAGCCATAGCTGACTTTTTCACTTTTCTCTAGAGGATAAGCTACTCTTATGCAATTAGCTCCTGATCTGGAGTTTTGACTGCAGGGTTTCTCAATATGTAATCACTCGAATGAAAACAGTAAAACAGTACCAAAAAGATATTTGCAATTTAAAATTAAATTCCAATAGACAAAGGATTCAGAAAACTAGAAGATTCTATGTTGCCTATGCCAACTCCAAGATTTGTTTTTGAGTGTGGCAATGGGGAGTGAACCCAAGGACAATCTACCTCTGAGCTATATGCTCAGCTTTTCTTTTCTTTCTTTTTCTTTTCTTTTTTTTTTTTTTTTTTGAGATAGGGTCTCACTACAATTTTCCAGGATGGCCTTGAACTTGTGATCCTTCTGTCTCTCTCTCAAGTAGCTGGAATTATAGGTATGTACTACTATGACTGGCTTAATATCACTTTTAATTTCCCCAATTTATAAATTATACAGACATATGGTTATTGCTTATTTTGGTAATAGGGTTAAAACCCAGGGGCACTTTATTGCTGAGCTATATTTCCAGTCATCTTTAATGCTTTAGCTAATTTGTTGAGGCTGGTCTCAAAATTGTAATCCTCCTGTCTCAGTCTCCTGATTCACTGGAATTAATGGCAGGTGGTGTCTGGTGGATTATCATTTTTTTGGAATTTTGCATCTCATACTTAGTTCTTTATTTTCAAACACTTTGTACTGTAGAAAATATTATTGCTACGGTCTGCAAATGTATGTTCCTCCTAAAACAAACATGTTAAAACCTAATTACCACTGTGATGTTATAAGGTGTGTTCACTGGATGGTTATTAGGAGAGAGCTGTCTTGCCCCTTTCCTCCATGTGAGAAGAGTAGGAAACTGCTGCTTGTGAACCAGAGCAAGCCCTACCAGATACTGAATCCCTTGATCTTGGGCTTCCGAGTTTGCATAGCCATGAGAAATAAATTTATTTATAAGGCCCCCAGTTTTTGGTATCTTGTTGTAACAGCCTTCACAACCTAATACAATTATCATTTTTTCAACAAACTAAATGATTTTTAATTAATAAGAAAATGCTGATGTCCTGTTTTTGTTTTCAAATAGAAAAAAATTAAGTACATTGAAGACAATTCTTTAAGAAGTAGTATTTGTTTCACTGTTCTGTTATTGTTTTTGTTTTTTGGGCTGGCAAGTGGGTAGAGGTGATATACCCAACTGAAACAATACAAAGAAATAAAACTGTAGAATAAAACAGTTCCACATTTAGTAAGATATTAACTAGGGGTTTTTGCCAGACACTGTGGAAAAAATGAGAGACATGAAACAAACTTGGTTTGGCTCTACAAACCATGATTGAAACCTATTACATAGCACAGGTGGTAGGAAATTACTAAAGTTTAAAAAAAAATAAAATAACAAGCTGGTGATATAGCTCAGTTCATAGAGTTATTGTCTCACAAGCACAAGGCCCTGGGTTCAGTCCCCAGCACTGCAAAAAAAAAAAAAAAAAAAAATTCCAAAACCAAAAAGGTGTCATGAAGGTACTAGGTGTTTTATGGCAATACTGGCAACACATGGAGACCTCTAAATCTTGAGGCTGAAGAAAACATGACAGTGCTAATGTCATGCCTACAGGAGGCATGAACCCAAAGGATCATGACAGCAGTTTATATGTTGAACACAGTAAGTTCATTGAACATTGGCAGAATGACTTATGCATTTAATTAGCAGATTATTTCTGATATAACAAGGCTTCTTCTTACACAGTACTGTGAAAATAGTGCCAAACAAATATAGCACACTTGGAGGATTTTCTGCTTGGTACTAAAATTGTAATCACCCCGTTTGAAGAATCAGAGCAAGTATTTCCTCTATGGCTAGGACCAGACTTGCTCTAACAAAAGATGAAGAACTCTAGGAATACATTATCCATGGGCCATCTACATTAAAGTCTAATTAGTTCTCTAATTCTAGAAGATGAAATAGTTTAAATTACCATTCAAAAATAGGTATTAATGTAGCAAACAATGGTTTTAAAATATTAATATTGTAGCAAATCCTGTACCATGCTGTAGGGAGAAAGAGTGGACACATTAGGAATGCACCCACTGTTTATGGGTTACAAACAATAACAATACACATACACAAGGACTAAATAATATGCTTAAAGTGCTAAATGGAGAAACAATCAGAAATGGTCTGAGGGTGGAGGTGGGTGACCCCCTGAGGTATGTGTACCCCAGGATGATAAAGAGCTGCTAGCTTGATTATTTATAGTCCAACTATTTTCATAACACTGGTACTTTTTATTAGCAAAGTACATATTAGTAGCCTTATTAAAAATAAAATGGTGACTGGAAATATAGCTCAGTTGGTAGAGTGCATGACTCCCATATAAAAGGCCCTGGGTTAAATCCCCAGCACAACAAAAAGAGAAAAGAGAGAAAAAACTGTGTTTAATGGTAATTCACTGGAAATATAGTTGTGAAAAAGTGCTATAGCAAAAGAGAAAAAGAAAATATATGAAGAAAAGATGGCAAGTCAAAAGAGATGTTCAATGACTTTAGCCCTTTTTCTAACTTAGATTAGTATTTGTACTTAGTTTGCTTATGATAAGATATTTTCATTACTAGAGTTTCTGCTTGGAATAGCAGAAAACTAATCCTTTAAAATTGTTCTGCAAGTCCATCACTTAGAAGTGCTCTAAGCAAAGGCAAGAGAACCAAAGATGGGATTACATGAATCTGTGGCCCATAACTACACTACAGAAGGCCAATGATAAGAGATTTGCATAGTTCAGAGCCCTGGGTATGCACTCATACCTTCGACTCAAAATGATGTTGAGCTGAATGGTTGGCTGCCTTACCCGCAATTTGGTTCTTAAGTTATTTTATGAGTTGAAGCTTTGATCTTGCTAGTGTGTCCTTTCTAAAGACTGTGTACATGATCATTTTCCATGAAAAATAGTAACATGAGCATC
>NW_027632954.1:4527594-4652157 GCF_902686455.1 Sciurus vulgaris | reverse complement strand
AACATCCTCCCATGACTTTAGACCATGTGGTACAGCTGGAAAGTGCTCTGGTGTGAAAGCTCCCTCACTGGCAGAGAATATGGCCATTTGTCCAGGAAGCCTGAAGAGTGCCAAGTACAATTGCGGTGGTTATTTTGAATTTCTTTAAAACTTGTGCACAATGCGCAGATGAAGAAGTGCATGAATATTATTCATATTTGTGTAATAATGACAGGCCCGTGATCTCTGTCCAAAGGAGTGTAGAGAGACTTCATTGAACAAGTAGTGTGAGGAAATGCAGGAGACTGTTGAGCACTGCTCTCTTGGATCACAGTAGCCTGCTGAAAGCTGTGGTGGATTTGTGTTGCATGACAAATTGGTGATGTTTTAGAGTGTTGAATCCTTTTGTGATGAGAGGAAAAAAGAAAAGGAAAAGAGAAGATGGTAGGTTGGGAGGCTCAGATTTTTTTCCTTTGTTATTTTCACAATTCCACAGTGCTGGGGACTCAAACCCGGGCCTGAAGCCTGCAAGGCAGGTAGTCTCCCAGATGGGCTATTTGGCCTGCACTGGAACGGTTCTTCTGAGATACAGCACATGATCACCTAACGTCTTAATTAGTGAAATTTTATGCAGAGAAGCAAACACGTCCAAGCAAGACAATGACCATGGAATTCGTAATTCTCCTGTCCAACACAATTCTGTATGTATCCTTTTTGCTTGTCATTACCCAAGCCTAGTTCTGTTTTCTAAGGGACATATATTTCCCCTCTTCATGAAGGATGAAAAAGGAAGTAGCTGATTGATCCGTGGGCAGGAAATTATATCAGGGATCCAAGGATGCCAGGAACAGGGACAGAGGCAGAAATATTTGGGAGTGAGAAGATGCTCAATTCTTGAATATGAATGGAGATATTGAGGGTCATTCACACATGAAAGCCTTACCATTACAGTCTAAATTAACTGACACATTCCTAGAAAATATTGTTTTTCTTATTTTTACCATTCAAGTTTCTTTGAAAAATTCAAAAGAGCAGGGAAAATTCATAATGCACAAGCCAGTTCAGGTACTGGAACTTTCCACCATCTCAGGAGTTCATGAGGCAGAGAAAGTCATGCCTCTTCTTCTAAGACTGTTTCCCTTAGTAAAAGTGCTACAGCATTTGAGCCAGATACTGCTGGGAGCTATAAACAGGCAAATGCATGTGGTGATGGCTCATAAATTCTGAGATCCCAGAATCAAAAAATGGTGGAAACAGGAAACCTACCTCATATAATTTCTATCTTATCCTTCTCTGATTCCATTTTTACTCTCAAGATATATTACAGAAAGATAAGTGTCTAAAGTCATATCGTTGATCCTTCGTTCATTTGGTTGCATTCAATATCACTCAGAAAAACTTAACAATTGTTTACCATTACTCTTGTGGCATGAGAGCCATACATGGGCACTCTCCTCTAATTACAGGGGAAGGAGTAGGCATTGGTCAGGTAGGTTTTGAAGGCCACGGTGTTTCGAGGCTTGGGTAGGAGAAGTCATTTGATTGCACTCCCCAGAGTGTTTGTAAAGCCTTGGGCAATATGAAATTTCACGAGTGTCTCCAATGACATTGCACCTGCAACCCAGATTCCAGCTGATGTAATGGAGGAGTGGACTGAGAACATGGAAGCATCACGGTTCCCATGGCAACCAGAGATCTTTCAGCTGCTGTCCGCTTCAAACCCACATTCAAGACATGCAGCGGGTCAGGTGTGAGGGTACGAGGATAGATGAAGGGAGCAGGTGCTTGGGTCTTTCATTTTTTGAAGAAATGATTCTATCCTTGTTGGCCTGGGCAAAGATGAAACAGGCTGTGAACGATAAATTTTCTCATATGCAGGCAGGACAAGGAATCCCATTGAAGTTTGAGAGCTCGCACTTCCACGATGGTCCACCAGGTGGCACTGTGCTTCCTTAGCCACACAGTTTTGGCAGACAGGAAGCTCATCTGCCTCCTGATGCATGCTATTAGCCCCCACCAAGTCCTGTGTCACAGGCTGGGATAGAGGAGTGCTTGAGGTCACAAGGATCAACAATCTTCGCACCAGTAACACTGTACTTGCTCTCCTACAACACTCCTCCTGGACTGAGACAAGCCAGGATTTCTTCAGACTCAGGAAACTAGCCTAGGGGCCTACCAGACTCATGGAGAGATGGGTGGTGAGTGCTCAGCTCACAGGAGCATGCAGTTCATTTCCTAGTTTATGTGATCCTTGATATGGGACACATCGATTTCCAACTGTCTGGCTACTCCTGTTGTCCTATGAAGTATGGACAGGAGACAGATGGAGACTGAGATGTCCATGTTCCATGTGAATATGAGTGGCACCTCTTGTGTCTCATGAAGGGATGAGGGAGTCATTCACTCTGCCTATTGGAAAGACAGCAGGATGAACCTGAAATGAAAGGATAGTTGTTCTGTGCACACTCCACCTACCAGTCCCATTCTCTTTGCTGTTGCCTTACAATTGGACTGCACCCTGAAAGTAATGGGCTGGGATTTTTTTCAGGGTCACATCAAACCATAAAAAGATGCAGAGATGACTTGCCAATCTGTGGTCAAAAAGTGGTTGGTCTTCTTGAGAGACAAATACCTCTCTGTTGCCAGGATCTGTGGGAAATTACCAGGAGACCTCTAACCAGCTCTAGGTTGGAGCAGACCACAAGCTGGGGGATCAATTATCAGGCTGCTGATGGCATGATGTGCTCAGTTTCACATGGCAAAACACCAGTCTTGAACACATATTGTGCTGAAAGTGGAATGGTTCACAGACTCCAAGGTGAATATTCAACAGAGGAGAACAAGGATATTTGTGGGACCAGAAAAGCTAAAGGAGTTTGATGCTGGAACACAACTACAGAGAAGGCACCCAATGAAGCTCACCATCTATCATGGTCAACCTTCAAACTCCACAACATATGTTTAGGTTCTTCATACACTGCAAATACAGGAAAAAGTTATTGCCTGCTCATTCTCTATGCAACCATGAATACCAACCTTTTTAGAACAACAATGAACTTGCAAGTTTTCTTTTTGTTTCTCTCAAGGGCCAACCGAATATATGAATATTATTCCTAATTTTCTGGCACAAGAACACATGTGCACAGTCATTCCTAACTTCACAGCACCTTCCCCCATGATCCACAATTTAACCCAGGTGATCCTGGGCTGTGCAACACTAATCCATGCACTGCTTCATTTGAGGACGTGCATCATTATTAACAAAAGAATACAAAAGGGCTCCATTCCTCTTGACACAGAGCTCTAATGATATTGGGTGAGTGGTTTGTAAATGGCCTGTGAATCTCCTGAATGCAATCAATGCAGACTTACATGGATTGAGACCCAAGTCCTAACTTTACTCACCAAGAAATCACATGCAAGACTCTGTAAAAGTGTGAGAGCAGTTCCAGGGACAAGCCGGCTGTCATTTGAGTTCACCTTCTCGCTTAACCTTAGACCGTGTGGTACAGGTGGAAAGTGCACATGTGTGAAAGCCCCTTCACTGGCAGAGAATATGGCAGTGGGTCCAAGAAAAATGGAGAGTGCCAGGTACAACTGTGGTTGTTATTGTGAATATCCGGAAACCTTGTGCACAATGCACAGGTAAAGAAGGTGGAGAAATATTATTCGCTTTAGCATACTCATCTGAGGGCAGTGATCACCTTCCTAAGGAGTGTAGAGTGACATCTTGTAACAAGTACTCTGAGGAAATGCAGGTGACTGTTGAGCACTGCACTCTTGGAGCACAGTAGTCTGCTGAAAGCTGTTGGTAGACTTAGGTTGCATGAGAAATTGGTTCCATTTTAGAGTGTTGATTCCTTTTGTGACCAGAGGAGAAAAGAAAAGGAAAAGAGACAATGGAAGGTTGGGAGGCTCAGATTTGGTTTCCTTTGTTATTTCCAAAATCCCACAGTGCTGGGGACTCGATCTCCAGCCTGAAGCATGCAAGGCAGGCTCTCTCCCTGATGGGCTATATGGCGTGCACTGGAACGATTCCTCTGAGATACAACACATGACCACCTTACATCTTAATTAGTGAAATTGTATGTAGAGAATCAAACATGTCCAAGCGAAACAATGACTATGGAATTTGTAAATCTCCTGTCCAAAACAATCCAGTATGGATTCCTTTTGCTTGTCAATACCCAAGCCTCGCCCTGTGACTTAAGGGAAAGTTATTTCCCCTCTTCATATAGGATAAAAAAGGAAGTAGCTGATTGATCCATGGGCAGGAAAATATATCAGGGATCCAAGGATGCCAGGAACAGGTTCAGAGGCAGAAATATTTGGGAGTGAGAAGATGCTCAATTTTTGAATATGAATGGAGATATTGAGGATCATTCACAGATGAATGCCTTGCCATTACATTCAAAATTAACTGACATTTTCTTAGAAAGTATTTTTTCTTCTTATTTTTTTCTTTTGAACTTTTTTGAAAAATTCTAAACAGCAGGGAAAAGTGCATAATGCATAAGCCAGTTCAGGTGCTGGATCTCAGCATCTCAGGCGTTGGTGAGCCAGAGTAAGTTGTGCCTCCTCTACTAAGGCTGTCTCCCTCAGTAAAAGTGCTTCAGCCATTGAGCCAGATGCTGCTGGGAGCTATAAGCAAGTAAAGGCAGGTTGTGATGGCTCATAAGATGTGGGGACCCAGAATTGAAACATGGTGGCAAAAAGGAGACTTTCCTCATCCAATATCTATCTTCTCCTCCTTATGATTCCAGTTTTTACTCTCAAGATTTATTACAGAGAGATAAGGGCTGAAGTCATATCCTTGATCCTTCATTCATTTGGTTGCAATCAATTTCACTCAGAAAATTGTAACAATTTTTTAGCAGTTATCATGTGAACTGAGAGCCATATCTCTTCCCACTGCCCATGGATGAAATGATAACACGTACGCCTTTTGTTGCAGTGAAGCTTCTTCTCTTTAATGTGGACAAAATGCTTTTCAATGGGGATCTACTCCAGGTTATAAAGAATACAGGGATCAATCAGAAAGTTGTCCCTGTGGTGAAAGCATGGACAAATAAAGTAAATGCCTAAAATATGTACTGTGCACAAGCCAAGCACAAGATACATCAGCCAATCAGGAGTACTTCCTGAAACTTGTTAACAGCTTCAAGTTTTTTCTGGCACCGTGCCAGGCACCATCTTGAAGGCACTATCACCACCTTGTCAGGCCAGTGAGTGCCCACCTCTGTGGGCCCTCAGAAAGGAGTGTCCCTGATACGTCCACTTTTTTTATATTAATTTTGCTTTGGACAATGCCTGTCTTAGGTTGTCTATGGTGAACAGCATCCTTAAAATTTTATTTTCCCAGGGGCAGTCTCCAACCTCCAGAGGCAGATGGGTTTCATCGCTTCATTTCCTCAGATTGACCTGATTCCCTATTTCTACACTAACTACCTGTCCCCAATTCTTGCTTCATTCCCCCCTCTAATCTTAGAAACTCCATACTGCTGGGGAAAAAGGGGCAATATCATTCTGGCTGCTTCAATGCTGAAAGGGGGAAGCATGGGGCAAGCAGTTTGGAGTTCACTTTTTAAAATATTGGGTCAATCGAGGGGTCTAAGGTAGAAGTCTGGCTGGGGAAGAGCAGGTTGTAAAGTCATCTGGGGCTGAGTACTTCTATGAGAGAATAACAAAAAGAAATGAGTACTGAAAGGAGATTAGTACAAGGCAAATGTTGTAGCATCTGAAACCTGCCACTGAGTATCATGAAAATGACAGAAGTCAATCTCTCACCAGGAGGTGGAAGAACTGAGAAATTGTTCCCATAACTAGACCTAACAAAGGCTTGAGAGGACAAGGCCTTTAATTGGGGACTTTAACATTGTCCAGGTTATTAGGAATGTAAACATAACTTTTAACTCTTAATGTCATAGATGTCCCCACAAAATATAGTTGAGCTTCTTAATGTCATCTGATTTTTGTAAAAAAATTTTTATTGGTATAACCTGTGTTTAGTAGAGATCTCTATACTTCTGTTACTTAGGGGTAGATAATCATACTAGCAAACATAGATTAAGTCTACCTGTGTAGCTTAGGAAGGTCTGCAGGCCTTGAACTGACTAAGAACTTCTGACTCTGGCAGTTTCTCCTGATAGTTATCAGGCACATTTCCTGAAGAATCTTTCTTTCATTTGTAGCATTCAGTTTTTATTTTAGTGGACTAATCCAAGTGTACATCATAAGTTACATTTAACTATTATTTTTGTAAATGCCCAAGAGTGGATATATTTTGGTTTCAACTGTTTTGCTGGGTGTCTAAGATCAAGCTGGTGAAATTGACCTGGTTCTTGTCTTCTTAAAGAGTCAGCTGAGTTCCCACAGGTGTCACTCATAGAGAACTTAAGAGCAGCTTCTTAGCTCCACCAGTGTCATTGGTTAGGCAGGGTCTTCTCGATGATGTGGCTTTCCTTGAAAGTGTCAGGGATGTCACCCTTTTTCCATGACCCTCCTCTACAGCAGATGCACTGAGGGATTTTTCATCCTCTAGTCTCAACAATCTCCTTTATCAGGAGGTTGTGTAACCCAGAGTTGAAACAATCCTTAGAGAAGTCCTCTTATTCCCTGGGTTCAGGCTGACATTGAGGACAAAACCCAAATATGGACTTTTCTTGACCTCTGTATTTAACTCCAATCTCTAAGTTTGATCTTATCATCCAGCAAGCCAGTGCCACCAGTTATAAAGTAAGAGTACTGGGCTTTATCTTCAATGTTTATAACTTTACAGTTATTTACCCTGTTATCTAACTGGATTCTGTATTAGTACTGGAAGTTACCACTATCTGTTCTATAGGTGATGGCTTATTATCACGAATTACCTAGGTTGTATGTTCTGGAAGCAGCTACATCTGCAAAACAGTAACAGGCAACAGTTTCACAAAATGAAATTAGCAAGAGTAAAAACATATTCATCTTGTATAATAGCTATCTTGAATTTTGACTGAGAACCACATTATATCCCCTATTTGAGATCATAGTAATTTTACAACAAAAAACAGTGTTTTCACTATAACTTTAAATAAGCTGAAGTCTGACTTATTTTGGAGTCACTCTAACATGCAATAAGGTGGGAGGCAGAGTCTTATCTCAGGTAAGGCATGGCTCCTTACAGATCTTAAGTGCTCTAATTTTGATGTTAATCCTTGCTTCTTCTTAAATATGATTAAGTAGTTTACATATACTGTTTCCTGAGTTTATATAAACTTTATAATTAACACAATTTAACATAATATCTAAAACATGCATCAAAGAAAGGCTGAGAGAACTTTTAACTTTCATTTTGTGTGGCAAAATGCATTCAACTTCTACAATATGAACCTTTAAACAAATCAGGCTATCACTACCTCTTTACATTTACATTTTACATTTACATTTACATTTTTATCTCAGTGAAATAAGTAACCAATTTTTATATATATCTTATCGATAATAGGCCCCATAATAGAACATTAAATGATAAAAATAAATTCCCAATAAAATGTACTCCTTAAGTTTAAGATTACCATTACAGACAAGTTTATTCTGGAGAATAGCAGTGCTTGATAAATTCCCTGCTATAAAAACTTGTATACCTGGAAAACATGAACACATTTAATATGCAACTAGTGACCATTTTACAATTACCTTGACAATTTTATCTTACCAAATTTAGGTTTAAAGAAAAATTTAGACTTTGTAACATAGTACAATACTCTAACAGTTGTTTAACCATAATTGTATACACCCCAATTATTAAGACTAATTGTTCTAAAGAATAAAACCTAATAAACACAAAGTTAAGAGTATATTAGTGTTTCAAATCCTTGTCATTTTACCATGTCATTTTACCATATAGATTAAACTTTGGTTTATATGAGAACATTAGTATTTCACCTTAGGAAAAACTTTAAAAAGCTTTAGCTGTCTCATATATACAACCAACTTAGTTACACACAAACTTGTTGAAACTTTCCCTTTACTTACACAGACTTTCATAGCACTTACTTAGACCCTCATGTATTTCATTACACAAGCACTTTCTTACCCAAAAACATTTCCTTTTTCCTTTTACTAAATATATTTCCATGTCCAGAACCTTTTATTTTCTCTTCTTTGTGTCGACACCTTTTTGTTCACATTCTGCAACAACTCTCATGAAATTTCTGAATTTAGATAAATTACTCCATTTCAGCAAGATAAATTACTTTGATGTTTATAGTAGTCTAACTGAAACACAGTGAGAGGGGAGATGGTAACTTTAAAACCAAATCTAAGAGCTCCTTGGAGCTTTGCAGATGGAACACTCACCCTCTGTGTTGGGGTTTTACTCTTAATAACCTTGTTTTTAGTAATGACACAAAGCCATTTTAAACACTTTTTAGTTTACCAACCTATGAAAACACCAATAATATTTAAGTATGTTACTCCATGGAATTTAAGGACTTAAAAGTGCATAATGTTATTTAACAATTAGCATTTTAACTTTGTAAATTAGACAGATGTCTCTACAAACACATTTGAGTAGTCCCTTACATGTTAAATCTTGTAATCTAACAGATGTTTAAAAACTCTACTTGAATAAAAAATAGAACTGATCAAAAAAATCATTAACCTAGGTATGTAGGATCATTATTATCAGCTCAGAAATACAGCATTAAAGAAAAACAAAATAAATCAAAATCCTAGAAAATGAGTTAGTTCTATGTAGCAGCCCAGGAGTTAAAAAAAAAACAAAAAAACTTTCTCTTCTTTATCCCCCTCAGGTTACTCCCCCTCTCCCACTGAGACTGCTACAGTTTACATTCCAATGCAGGCTTTAGCAAGGCCAGGCAAGGGGGAGGGAGGGATTTACTTTGTACTAATCTCACTTCAGCAGTCATTTTAAAATATTGCTAAGTAAATCTATCAGCACACAAAAATAAATCACCTTAACAGCAATAGCAAAAGTGAAAGCACACACATTAACTGTACAATAGACACAAGTCTCAGTCTCAAATTCCTGCGAACTTTATCTTGTCGAAAAATTCCCTGTGAACTTTATCTCATCACAAATTTCTGCAAACTTAATCATGTCACAAATTTCTGTGAAATTAATCTTATCGCAAATTCTTGTGAATTTTACCTGGCCAGAATTTTTTATTTATAATTTTACCTGATTTATCTCCTCCTTTGTTTCTCTGAATTCCTGAATTTTGGCACCACTTATCACTTCCCACAGATCTTGGAGGAAATGATAATACATACGCCATATTTGGTGCAGTGAAGCTTCTTCTCTTTAATGTGGATAAAAGGCTTTTCAATGCAGAATTACTCCATGTTATAAAGAATACAGGGACCAATCAGAAAGTTGTCCCTGCAATGAATGCATGGACATATCAAATAAATGCCTAAAACATGTACTGTACACCAGCCAAGCACAAGATATGTCAGCCAATCAGGAGTACTTCCTGAAAATTATTAACAGTTTCAAGCTATTTCTGGCATCGAACCAGGCACCATCTTGAAGATCAGGCCAGGTTGTGCCCACCTCCTTGGGCCCTCAGTGGAGAGCGACCCTGACAGAGCCATACATGGGAACTCTCCTCTAATTGAAGGGGAAGGAGCAGTCATTGGTCAGCTAGGTTGTGAAGGTCACGGTGTTTTGAGGCTCTGGTAGGAGAAGTCAGTTGATTGCATTCCCCAGAGTGTTTGTAAAGCCTCGGGCAACATGAACTTTCACGAGTGTCTCCAGTGACATTGCACTTGCACCCCGGATTCCAGCTGGTGTCATAGAGGAGCAGACTGAGAACACAGAAGCCTCACGGTTCCCATAGCAACCAGAGAACTTTTCAGTTGCTGTCCGCTGCAAATCCACATTCAAGACATGCGGCGGGTAAAGTGTGAGGGTATGAGGTTAGATGAAGGGAGCGAATGCCTGGGTCTTGCATTTTTGAAGAAATGATTCTATCCTTGTTGCCCTGGGCAACGAGGAAAAAGGCTGTGAGCCATAAATACTCGCATACCCAGGCAGGAAAAGGAATCCCATTGAAGTCTGAGAACTCGCACTTCCACCCAGGTCCCCTAGGTGGCGGTGTGCTCCCTTGGCTGCACCGTTTTTGGCTGGCAGGCAGCTCATTTGCCTCCTGAGGCAGGCTATTAGCCCCCACCAATTCCAGTGCAACAGGCTGGGACAGAGGGCTTCTTGAGGGCACATGGATCAACAATCTTAGTACCGGCACCATGGATTTTCCCACTGACCCCACTCTTCCAGGACTGCAACAACCCGTGGTTTCTTCAAACTCAGAAAACGAGCCTAGGGGCCTATCAGCCTCATGGAGAGATGGGTGGTGAGTGCTCAGCTCACTACAGCATGCAGTTCAGCTCCATAGATTAGGTGATCCTTGATATGGGACACATCGTTTTCCATCTGTCTGGCTTCTCCTACTTACCTACCAAGTGTGGATAGGAGACAGAAGGAACCTGGGATGTCCATGTTCCATGTGAATTTGAGTGGCTCCTCTTGTGGCTCATGAAGGGAGGATGGAGTTATTCACTCTGCCTTTTGGAAGGAGGGCAGGACGAACCTGACATGAAAGGAGTGTTGTCCTGTACTCACTCCAACTGCCAGTGTCCTTCTCTTTGCTGCTGCATTACAACTGAGCTGCACCCTGAAAGGAACCTGCTGGGACCTTTCCAGGGTCACATCAAACCATAACAAGATGCAGAGATAACTTGCCAATCTCTATTCACAAAATGGTTGGTCTTCTTGAGAGAAAAATACCTCTCTATCACCAGTGTCTGTGAAATATTATCAGAAGACCACTAACCAACTCCAGGTTGGAGCAGACCAGAAGCTGGGGTATCAATTATCAGGCTGGTAATGGTATGATGGGCACAGTTTCACAGGGCATAACACCAGACTTGAACTTATACAGTGCTGAAAGTGAAATGGTTCAAATCTTCAAAGCTGAATATTCAAAGGAGGAGAGTAAGGATATTTGAGGGACCAGAAATCTGAAGGAGGTTGATGCCCGAACACAACTACAGAGAATTCACCCGATGAAACTCGCCATCGATCATGGTCAACACTCAAACTCCACAATATATGTTCAGGTTCTTCATACACCACAAATACAGGAAGTAGTTATTGCCTACACGTTCTCAATGCAACCATGAATACCGAAAATCATTCCCCTTTTTAGAACAGCAATGACTTGCAAGTTCCTGTGTCTTTTCTGTTGCTCTCAAGGGAAGCCAAATATAAGAATGTTGATTCCTATTATTTCTGTTACAAGAACACATGAGCACAGGCATTCCTAATTCTACAGCACCTTCCCCCACTATCTACAATTTAAGCCAGGTGATCCTGGGATATGCAGCACTATTCCCTGAATTGCTTCATTTGAGGACGTCCATCAATATTAACAAAAGAATAAAAAAGTACTCCATTCCTCTTGACACTGGACCTCTAATGATATTGGATGAGTGGGTTGTAAAAGCCCTGTGAAACACCTGAATGCTATCAATACAGGCTAACATGGATTCAGACCCAAGTCCTTTCTTTATTCACCAAGAAATCACAGGCAATCCTCTGCAAAGCAAAAGTGTGAGAGGAGTTCTAGGGACAAGAGCAGCTGTCTTTCGGGTTCACCTCCTGGATTAACAGTAGACCATGTGGTACAGGTGAAAAGTGCTCTGCTGTGAAAGCCCCTTCACTGGTACAGAATATGGCAGTGGGCCCAAGAAGCCAGGAGAGTACCAGGTACAAGTGCAGTTGTTATTTTGAATTTCCTGAAACCTCGTGCACAATGCACTGCTGAAGAAGGTGCAGAAAAATTATCCTCATTAGCATACTCATGAGAGGCCAGTGATCTCTGTCCTAAGGAGTGTAGAGTGTCTTCATGGAAGAAGTACTCTGAAGAAATGCAGGTGAATGTTGGGCATTGCTCTCTTGGAGCACAGTAGCCTGCTGAAAGCTGTTGGTGGACTTGAGTTGCATGAGCAATTGGTGCTGTATTAGAGTGTTGATTCATTTTATGAAGAGAGGAGAAAAGAAAAGGGAATAGAGATGATGAAATATTTGGAGGGTCAGATTTGGTTACCTTTGATATTTCCACGATCTCTCAGTGCTGGAGACTCAAACCCGGGCCTCGAGCATGGAAGGCAGTCACTGTCTCAGATGGGCTATATGGCCTGCACTGGAACAGTTCCTCTGAGATAAAATATAGGATCACCTAACATTTTAATTAGTGAAATTGTATGCAGGGAAGCAAACATGTCCAAGTGAAACAATGTCTAAGGAATTCCTAATTCTCCTGTCCAAAACAATCCACTATGGATCGTTTTTGCTGGTCAATACCCAACCCTAACCCTTTTGTCCTGAGGGAAAGATTTTTCCCCTCTTCATTAAGGATGAAAATGGAAGTAGCTAATTGATCCATGAGCAGGAAAATATATCAGGGACCCAAAGAGCCCAGAAACAGGGGCAGAGGCAGAAATATGTTGGAGTGAGAAGATGCTCAATTGTTGAATATGAATGGAGATATTGAGGATCATTCACACATGAGTGCCTTGCCATTACATTCAAAATTAACTGACACTTTCCTAGAAAGGATTTTTTTCCTTATTTTTCTCTTGAACTTCTTCAACTTTTTTTGAAAAATTCCAAAGAGAAGGGAAAATAGCATAATGAACAAGCCTGTTCAGGTGCTGAATCTTCTTAACATGTCAGGAGGTGGTGAGTCAGTGAATGTGATGCCTCCTGTTTTAAGCTTGTTTCCCTCAGTAAATGGCTTCATCAATTTGAGCAGATGCTGTTGGGAGATATAAACAGGCAAAAGCAGGTGGTGATGGCTCATAAGTTCTGGGGTCCCAGAATCGAATCACCATGGCAAAAAGGCAACTATCATCATCTAATTTCTATCTTCTACTACTCATGTTTCCAGTTTTTACTCTCAGGATTAATTACAGAGAGAAGGGTGGCTAAAGTCATAACCTTGATCCTTCATTCATTTGGTTGCAATGAATTTCACTAAGAATAATGAAACAATTGTTTACCAGTTCTCCTGTGACATGAGAGCCATACATGGGAACTCTCCACTAAGGAAAGGGGAAGGAGCAGGCATTGGTGAGCTTGGTTGTGAAGGTCACAGTGTTTCCAGGCTCCCGTAGGAGAAGTCAGTTGATTGTACTCCCCAGAGTGTTTGTAAAGACTCGGGCAACATGACCTTTCACTAGTGTCTCCAGTGACATTGCACCTGCACCCTAGAATACAGCTGATGTCATAGAGGAGCGGATTGAGAACACTGAAGCATAACGGTTCCCATGGCAACCAGAGACCTTTCAGCTGCTGTCCATATCCAAACCACATTCACGATATGCAGTGGGTCAGAAGTGCAGGTACAAGGATAGATGAAGGGAGGTGGTGCCAGGGTCCTCCGTTTTTGAAGAAATGATTCTATCCTTGTTGCCCCGGGCAATGAGGAAACAGGCTGTGAACCATAAATCCACTCATATCCAGACAGGACAACGAATCTCATTGAAGTGTGAGAGCCGGCACTTCCACCCATGTCCACCAGGTGGGGCTGTGCTCCCTTGGCCGCACCATTTTCTCTGGCAGGCACCTCATTTGCCTCCTGTTGCAGACCATTAGCCCCCACCAATTCAGTGCAACAGTCTGGGACAGAGGGGTGCTTGGGGGCACAAGGATCAACAATCGCAGCACTGGCATCACTGGATTTTCACACCGACCCCACTTCTCCACGACTGGGACAAGCAGGGTTTTCTTCAGACTCAGGAAACTAGGCTAGGTCCCTACCAGCCTCATGGAGAGATGGGTGATGAGTGCTCAGCTCAGTAGAGCATGCAGTTTTTTCTCCTTAGTTTATGTGAACCTTGATATAGGACACATAATTTTCCATCTGTCTAGCTTCTCCTTCTGATCTAGGAAGTGTGGACAGCAGATGGAACCTGCAGATGTCCATGATTCATGGGAATGTGAGTGGCTCCTCTCATGGCTCATGAAGAGAGGAGGGAGTCATTTACTCTGCCTGTTGGAAAGAGGGCAGTATGAACATGACATGAAAGGAGAGTTGTACTGTGTTCACTCCAACTGCCACTACACTTCTTTTTGCTCCTTCCATGCAACTGGGCTGCAACATGAAAGGAAGCTTCTGGGATTTGTCAGGGTCACATCAATCCATAACAAGATGTAGAAATGACTTGCCAATCTGTATTCACAAAATGGTTGTTCTTCATGAGAGACAAATACCTCTCTGTCGCCATGGTCTGTGGGATATTACCAAGAGACTTCTAACCAGCTCCAGTTTGGAGCAGACCACAAGCTGGGGGATCAAATATCAGCTTGGTGATGTCATGATGGACATAGTTTTACAGGGCATAACACCAGATTTGAACATAAATGGTGCTGAAAGTGGAATGGTTCACAGCCTTCAAGCTCAATATTCAAAGGAGGAGAGCAAGGATATTATGGGAGCAGAGAAGCTGAAGGATGTTGATGCTGGAACACAACTACAGAGTCATCACCCGATGAAACTCGCCAAGGATCATGGTCAAACCTCAAACTACACAACATATGTTCAAGTTCTCCATACACTACAAAAACAGGAAGTAGTTATTGTCCACTCATTCTCTATGCAACCATGAATACCGACCCTCATTCCCCTTTTTAGAACAACAATGAACTTGCAACATCCTGTCTCTTTTCTGTTGCTGTCAAAAGACAGCCGAATATACGACTGTTGATTCCTATTTTTTCTGGCACAAAACACATGAGCACAGGCATTTCTAACTTCACAGCACCTGCTTCCACAATCTACAATTTAAGCCCGGTGATCCTGAGCTATGCAACACTAATCCAGGCTCTGAAGCTTTTGTGGATATCCATCAATATTTACAGAAGGATACAAAAGGGCTCCATTCCACTCGACACTGGAGCTCTAATAATATCAAGTGAGTGCATATAAAAGGCCTGTGAAACTCCTGAATGCTATCAATAGAGGCTAAAATGGATTCAGACCCAAATCCTAACTTTACTCACCAAGAAATCACAGGCAAGCATCTGCAAAGCAATAGTGTGAGAGGATTTCCAAGGAAAAGAGTGGCTGTCTTTCGTGTTCACATCCTCGCTTAACTTTAGACCATGTGGTACAGTTGGAAAGTGTTCTGGCATGAAATCCCCTTCACTGGCAGAGAATATGGAAGTCTACAAAGCCTGGAGAGGGCCAGTTACAATTGCGGTTGTTATTTAGAATTTCTTGAAAACCTGTGCACATTGAACAGCTGAAGAAGCTGCAGAAATATTATCCATATTACCATCATAAGGAGAGGCCAGTGATCTCTGTCATAAGGATTGCAGACAGACTTCATGGAACAAGTAGTCTGAGGATTTGCAGGTGACTGTTCAGCACTGATCTCTTGGATCACAGTAGCCTGCTGAATGCTGTTGGTGGATTTGTGTTGCAGGAGAAATTGGTGCTGTTTAGAGTGTTGATTCCTTTTGTGACGAGAGGAGAAAAGAAAAGGAAAAGAGACGATGGAATGTTGGAAGGCTCAGACTTAGTTTCCTTTGTTATTTCCACAATGCAACAGTGCTGGGGACTCGAAACTGGGCCTGAAATGTGCAAGATAGGTACCCTCCAAGATGGGAGGACTGGAACGGTTCCTCTGAGATACTACACATGATCACCTAACATCTTAATTAGTGAAATTTTTTGCAGAGAAGCAAACATGTCCAAGCAAAACAATGACTAAGTAATTCGTAATTCTCCTGTCCAAAACAATCCAGTATGAATCCTTTTTGCTTGTCAATATCCAAGCCTAGCACTGTGTCGAATGGGAAAGATATTTCCCCTCTTCATGAAGGATGAAAAATTAAGTAGCTGATTGATCCGAGGGCAGGAAATTATATCAGGGATCCAAGGATGCCTGGAACAGGGGCAGAAGCAGAAATATTTGGGACTGAGAAGATGATCAATTGTTGAATATGAATGGAGATATTGAGGATCATTCACACATGAGTGCCTTGCCATTACATTCAAAATTAACTGACACTTTCCAAGAAAGGTTTTTTTTTTTTCTTATTTTTCTCTTGAACTTTTTTTGTAAAATTCCAAAGAGAAGGGTAGTGTGCATAATGAACAAGCCTGTTTAGGTGCTGAATCTTCTTAACATGTCAGGAGGTGGTGAGTCAGTGAATGTGGTGCGTCCTGTTTTAAACTTTTTTCCCTCAGTAAATGGCTTCATCAATTTGAGCAGACGCTGTTGGGAGATATAAACAGGCAAAAGCAGGTGGTGATGGCTCATAAATTCTGGGGTCCCAGAATCGAATCACCATGGCAAAAAGGCAACTATCATCATCCAATTTCTATCTTCTACTGCTCATGTTTCCAGTTTTTACCCTCAGGATTTAGTACAGAGAGAAGGGTGGCTAAAGTCATATCCTTGATCCTTCACTCATTTGGTTGCAAAGAATTTCACTAAGAAAAACGGAATAGTTGTTTACCAGTTCTCCTGTGACATGAGAGCCATACATGGGAACTCTCCACTAACGAAAGGGGAAGGAGCAGGCATTGGTCAGCTAGGTTTTGAAGGTCACGGTGTTTTGAGGCTCCTCTAGGAGAAGTCAGTTGATTGCAATCCCCAGAATGTTTATAAAGCCTCGGGCAACATGACCTTTCACGAGTGTCTCCAGTGACATTGCACCCTAGATTCCAGCTGATGTCATAGAGGAACAGATTGAGAAGACAGAAGCGTCACGGTTCCCATGGCAACCAGAGACCTTTCAGCTGCTGTCCACATCCAAACCACATTCCGATATGCAGTGGGTCAGAAGTGCAGGTACAAGGATAGATGAAGGGAGGTGGTGCCAGGGTCCTCCGTTTTTGAAGAAATGATTCTACCCTTGTTGCCCCGGGCAATGAGGAAACAGGCTGTGAGCCATAAATCACCTCATATCCAGGCAGGGCAATGAATCCCATTAAGTGTGAGAGCCAGCACTTCCACCCATGTCCACGAGGTGGGGCTGTGCTCCCTTGGCCGCACAGTTTTGTCTGGCAGGGACGTCATTTGCCTCCTGATCAGACCATTAGCCCCCACCAATTCAGTGCAGCAGTCTGGGACAGAGGGGTGCTTGAGGGCACAAGGATCAACAATCGCAGCACTGGCACCACTGGATTTTCCCACCGACCCCACTTCTCCACGACTGGGACAAGTAGGGTTTTCTTCAGACTCAGGAAACTAGGCTAGGGCCCTACCAGCCTCATGGAGAGATGGGTGATGAGTGCTCAGCTCAGTAGAGCATGCAGTTCTTCATACTTTAGGTGAACTTTGATATGGGACACACCATTTTCCATCTGTCTAGCTTCTCCTACTGACCTAAGAAGTATGGACAGCAGATGGAACCTGCAGATGTCCATGATCCATGGGAATGTGAAGTGGCTCCTCTAATGGCTCATGAAGAGAGGAGGGAGTCATTTACTCTGCCTGTTGGAAGGAAGGGCAGGATGAACATGACATGAAAGGAGAGTTGTTCTGTGCTCACTCCAACTGCCACTCCACTTCTTTTTGCTCCTGCCTTACAACTGGGCTGCAACATGAAAGTAAACTGTCTGGGATTTGTCAGGGTCACATCAATCCATAACAAGATGCAGAGATGACTTGCCAATCTGTATTCGCAATATCATTGTTCTTCATGAGAGACAAACACCTCTCTGTCGCCATGGTCTGTGGGATTGTACTAGGAGACTTCTAACCAGCTCAAGTTTGGAGCAGACCACAAGCTGGGGGATGAAATATCAGGTTGGTGATGGCACGATGGACATAGTTTCACAGGGCCTAACACCAGACTTGAACATAAATGGTGCTGAAAGTGGAATGATTCTCAGCCTTCAAGCTCAATATTCAAAGGAGGAGAGCAAGGATATTGTGGGAGCAGAGAAGCTGAAGGATGTTGATGATGGAACACAACTACAGAGTCATCACCCGATGAAACTCGCAAAGGATGATGATCAAACCTCAAACTACACAACATATATTCAAGATCTCCATACACTACAAAAACAGGAAGTAGTTATTGTCCGCTCATTCTCTATGCACCCATGAATACCGACCCTCATTCCCCTTTTTAGAACAACAATGAACTTGCAACTTTCTGTCTCTTTTCTGTTACTCTCAAGAGACAGCTGAATATACAAATGTTGATTCCTATTTTTTCTGGCACAAGAACACATGAGCACAGGCATTTCTAACTTCACAGCACCTTCTTCCACGATCTACAATTTAAGCCAGGTGATCCTGGGCTATGCAACACTAATCCAGGCTCTGAAGCTTTTGTGGACGTCCATCAATATTGACAAAAGGATACAAAAGGGCTCCATTCCACTTGGCACTGGAGCTCTAATAGTATCGAGTGAGTGGATATAAATGGCCTGTGAATCTCCTGAATGCTATCAATAGAGGCTAACATGGATTCAGACCCAAATCCTAACTTTACTCTCCAAGAAATCACAGGCAAGCATCTGCAAAGCAATAGTCTGTGAGGATTTCCAAGGAAAGAGTGGCTGTCTTTCGTGTTCACATCCTGGCTTAACTTTAGACCATGTGGTACAGCTGGAAAGTGCTCTGGCATGAAAGCCCCTTCTCTGGTAGAGAATATGGAAGTGGGTCCACAAAGCCTGGAGAGGGCCAGGTACAATTGTGGTTGTTTTATAGAATTTCTTGAAAACCTGTGCACAATGCACACTGAAAAAGTTGCAGAAATATTATCCATATTACCATCATAATGAAAGGCCAGTGATCTCTGTCATAAGGATTGCAGACAGACTTCATGGAACAAGTAGTCTGAGGATTTGCAGGTGACTGTTCAGCACTGATCTCTTGGATCACAGTAGCCTGCTGAATGCTGTTGGTGGATTTGTGTTGCAGGAGAAATTGGTGCTGTTTAGTGGGTTGATTCCTTTTGTGAGAAAAGAAAAGGAAAAGAGACGATGGAATGTTGGAAGGCTCAGACTTAGTTTCCTTTGTTGTTTCCACAATGCTACAGTGCTGGGGACTCGAACCTGTGTCTGAAATGTGCAAGGTAGTTACTCTCCCAGATTGGCCCTATGGCCTGGACTGGAACGGTTCCTCTGAGATACTACACATGATCACCTAACATCTTAATTAGTGAAATTTTTTGCAGAGAAGCAAACATATCCAAGCAAAACAATGACTAAGGAATTTGTAATTCTCCTGTCCAAAACAATCCAATATGGCTCCTTTTTGCTTGTCAATACCCAAGCCTAGCCCTGTGTGGAAAGGGAATGATACTTCCCCTCTTCGTGAAGGATGAAAAATTAAGTAGCTGATTGATCCGTGGGCAAGAAATTATATCAGGGATCCAAGGATGCCAGGAACAGGGGCAGATGCAGAAATATTTGGGAGTGAGAAGATGCTCAGTGGTGAATATGAATGTAGATATTGAGGATCATTCACACATGAATGCCTTGCCATTACATTGAAAATTAACTGACACTTTCCTAGAAAGAATTTTTTTTCCTTATTTTTCATCTTGAACTTTTTTTGAAAAATTTGAAAGAGAAGGGAAAAGTGCATAATGAACAAGCCTGTTCAGGTGCTGGATCTTCTTAACATGTCAGGAGGTGGTGAGTCAGTGAATGTGGTGCCTCCTGTTCTAAGCTTGGTTTCCTCAGTAAATGGCTTCAGCAATTTGAGCAGACGCTGTTGGGAGATACAAACAGGCAAAAGCAGGTGGTGATGGCTCATAAGTTCTGGGTTCCCAGAATCAAATCATCTTGGCAAAAAGGCTACTATCATCATCCAATTTCTATCTTCTACTGCTCATGTTTCCAGTTTTTACTCTTAGGATTTACTACAGAGAGAAGAGTGGCTAAAGTCATATCCTTGATCCTTCATTCATTTGGTTGCAATGAATTTCACTAAGAAAAACAGAACAATTGTTTACCAGTTCTCCTGTGACATGAGAGCCATACATGGGAACTCTCCACTAACGAAAGAGGAAGGAGCAGGCATTGGTCAGCTAGGTTGTGAATGTCATGGAGCTTTAAGGCACTGGTAGGAGATGTCAGTTGATTGTACTCCCCAGAGTCTTAGTACGGCCTTGGGCAACATAAACTTTCATGAGTGTCTCCAGTGACATTGCACCTGCACCCCTAATTCCAGCTTAGGTCATTGAGGAGCAGGCTAAGAACATGGAAGCATCATCGTTGTCATGGCAACCAGAGACTTTTCAGCTTCTGACTGCTTCAAACCCATTTTGAAGACATGCAGCGACTCTAGTGTGAGGGTACAAGGATAGATGCAGGGAGCGGGTGCCTGTGTCTTGTGTTTTTGATGAAATGATTGTATTCTTGTTACTCTGGGTGATGAGGAACCAGGCTATGAGGGATAAATCCCTGCATACCCAGGCAGGAAAAGAAATCCCATTGAAGTCTGAGAGCTTGCACTTCAACCTATGTCCACTATGTGGTGCTGTGCTCCGTTGGCCACACCTTTTTGGCTGGCTGGCAGCTCATCTGGCTCCTGATGCAGGCTATTAGCCCCCACCAATTCCAGTACCACATATTGGGACAGAGGGGTGCTTGAGGGCATGTCGATCTACAATCTTAGTACTGGCACTAGTGTATTTGCCCTCGGACTGCACTCCTCCAGGACTGGGACACCTAGGGTTTTCTTCAGACTAAGGAAATTAGCCTAGTGGTCTACCAGCCACACAGAAAAATGGGTGTTGATTGCCCATCTCAGTAGAGCATGCAATGCATCTCCGTGTTTTAGTTGATCCTTGATATGGTACACATCATTTTTTATCTGTCCAACTTCTCCTACTATCCTATGAAATGTGGATAGGAGGCAGGTGGTCCCTGGGATGTACATTTTCCATGTGAAGGACAGTGGCTCCTCCCATAGAACATGAAGAGAGGAGGGAGTCATTCACTCAGCCTGTTGGAAATAGGACAGGACAAACCTGACATGAAAGGATAGTTGTTCTGTGCTCACTCAAACTGCCAGTCTCCTACTCCTTTGCTGCTGCCTTACAACAAGCCTGGACCCTGTCGCTTACCTGCTGGGATTTTTCCAGGGTCACACCAAATCAAAACAAGATGCAGAGATGACTTTCCAATGTGTATTCACAAAATGGTTCCTCTTCTTGAAAGACAAATACCTGTCTGTAGCAAGAGCTTGTGGTATATTATCAGGACTTCTCTAACAAGCCCCAGGATGGAGCTGACCACAAGCTGGGGGATGAGTTATCAGCCTGGTGATGGCATGATGCTCAAAGTTTCACAGGGCATAATATCAGGCTTCAACATAAATTGTCCTGAAATTGGAATGTTTCAAAGCTTCCAAGCTGAATATTCAAGAGGAGAGTAAGGATATTCGGGTGGCCAGAAAAACTGAAGGGTGTTGATGCTGGAGCACAACTTCAGAGAAGACACCCAGTGAAACTGACCATGGATCATAGTCAACCCTCAAACTCCACGACATATATTCAGGCTCATCAAACACTACAAATACAGGAAATAGTTATTGCTCACTCGTTCTCTATTCAACCATGAATACCAACCCTCATTCCTCTTTTCAGAACAACAATGACCTTGCAAGATCCTGTGTCATTCTGTTGCTCCCAAGGGACAGCCGAATATACGAATCATGATTCCTATTTTTTTCTGGCACAAGAACCATGAGCATAGGTTTTCCAGTCTTCAGAACACCTTCCCCCACGACTTATAATTTAAGCCAGGTGATCCTGGGATATGCAACATTAAACACTGCACTGCATCTCTTGAGGACGTACATCAATATTATCAAGAGTCTACAAAAGGGCTCCATTTCTTTTGACACTGGAGCTCCAATGATATTGGGTGAGTAGGTTCTAAATACCCTGTGATGTTCCTGAATGCCATCAATACAGGCTAACATTGATTCAGCCCCATATCCTAAGAGCAGTGGTGCCCAGTCACCTGCACTTCTTCAGAATACTTCTTCCATGAAGTCTCTCTACTCTCCTTAGGACAGAGATCACGGGACACTCAGGATTATGCTAATGAGGGAAATTCTTCAGCACCACTGCTCTTTTGGAGAACAGTAGCCTGCTGAAAGCTTTTGGTGGAATTGGGTTGCATGTAAAAATGGTGCTGTTTTAGAGTGTTGAATCCTTTTGAGAAGGGATGAGAAAGGAAAATAAAAAGACGATGGAAGATTGGGAGCAATTGGATTCTTTTTTTGTTATTTCTGCAATCCCACAGTGCTGGGGACTCAAACCCGGGTCTCCCCCATGTGAGGCAGGCACTCTACAAGATGGCCTATATGGCCTGCACTGGAATGGCTTCTCTAAGTTACAATACTTGATCACCTACAGTCTTAATTTGGGAAATTCTATGCAGAGAAACAATCATGACCAAGCCAAGCATGTCTAAGGTATTCTTATTTCTCCTGTTCACAACAATCCAGCAAGGAACTTTTTTGAATGTCAATACTGAAGCCTAGCCCTGTGTCCCGAGGGAAAGATTTCCCCCTCTTTATTAAGGACAGAAAGGGAAGTAGCTGATTGTCCCATGGACAGAAAAATTATCAGAGATCCAAGGACGTCAGTTACAGGGGCAGAGGCAGGAATATGCGGGATTGCGAAGATGCTCAATTGCTGACTACGAATGGAGATATTGGGGATCATTCAAACATGAATTCCTAATCATTACATTCAAAATCACCTCACAATTTCCTAGAAAGTATTTTTACACTTATTTTTTCCTTTGACCTTTTCCTGGAACTATTCTTAAGAGCCCAGAGCTGTGTATAATGCACAAGCCAGTTCAGGTGCTGGATCTTGCCCCACATGTCAGGAATTGATGAGCCAGGGGAATTTGTGTGACCTGTTCTAACCCTGCTTCCCTCAGTAGAATTGCCTCAGCAATTTAGCCAGATGCTGTTGGCATATATAAACAGGCAAAGGTAGGTGGTGTTGGTTCCTATGGTCTTTGGTCCCAGAATCAAAACGTGGTGGCAAAAAGAAAACATTCCTCATCCAATTTCTATCTTCTCCTCATTATGTTTTCAGTTATTATTTTCAAGTTTTATTTCAGAGACATTAGTGATTAAGGTCATATCCTTGATCCTTCATTCATTTTGTTGCAATCAATTCCATTCAAAATAATGTAACAATTGTTTACCAGTTCTCTTGTGCCATGAGAGCCATACATGGGAGAACTCCTCTAATTAAAGTGGATGGAGCAGGCATTGATCAGCTAGGTTGTGAAGGTCGCGGGGTTTCCAACCTCTGGTAGGAGAAGGCACTTGAATGTACTCCCCAGAGTGTTTTTACAGCCATGGGCAACATGAACTTTCAGGAGTGGCTCACGTGACATGGCGCGTGCACCACAGACTCCACCTGAGGTCATAGAGGGGCAGGCTGAGAACACAGAAGTGTCACAGTTCCCATGGCATCCAGAGACCTTTCAGCCCCTGGCCACTTGAAACCCACATTCAAGGCAGCTGGTGGCTCGACTGTGAGGGTAAGAGAAGAGATGAAAGGAGTGGGTGCCAGGATCTTGCGTTTTTAAGAAATGATTTTATCCTTGTTCCCCAGGTGACTAGGAAACTGGCTGTGAGGGGTATGGAGCCCCGAGCAATAAATCCTCCCATATCCAGGCAGGACAAAGAATCTCATTGAAGTCTGAGAGCTCACACTTCCACCCAGGTACACTAGGTGGAGCTGTGCTCCACTGAACCTTTCTTGCTGACAGGCAGCTCATCTGACACCTGATGCAGGGTATTAGCCCCCACAAATTCCAGTGGAACAAGCTGGGACAGAGTGGTGCTTGAGAGCACGTGGGTCAACAAACCTTGTAATGGCACCAGTGGATTTGCCCTACGACATCACTCTTTCAGGATTGGGACAACCCGAGTTTTTTTCAGACTCAGGAAACTAGCCTAAGGGATTACCAGCCACAAGGAGAGATGGGTGGTGAGTGTTCAGCTCTGTAGAGTATGCAGTGCAGTACCATGTTTACGTGATCATTGATTTGGGATACATCACAATCCTTCTGTCGAGTTTCTCCTCTTATATTATGAAGTATGGAAAGGAGACAGATGGAATCTGGGATGTTCGTGTTCCCTGTGGTGGGGAGTGGCTACTCTGGTGGTTCATGAAGAGAGGAGTGAGTCATTCACTCAGCATGTTGGAAGGAGGACAGGACAAACCTGACATGAAAGGAGAGTTGTTCTGTGGTCACACCAACTGCCAGGCCACTCCTCCTTGGCTGCTCCCTTACAACTAGGCTGAACCCAGAAACTAAACTGCTGGGTTTTTTCCAGGGTCACATCAAATCAAAACAAGATGCAGAAATGGCTTGCCAAATTTAATCACTAGATGGTTCATCTTCTTGACCAGACAAATACCTCTATGTCACAAGGTCCTGTGGGATAATGCCATTAGTCCTCTAACCAGCCCCAGGATGGAGCAGACCACAAGCTGGGGATGAATAAGCAGCCTGGTGATGGCATGATGAGCATGGTTTCACATGGCATGTTACCATGTTTGAACATAGACCCTGCTGAAAGTGGAATGGTTCATAGCTTCCAAACAGAATATTCAAAAGAGGAGAGTAAGGATATTAGGGGGGCCCAAAAGCAAAGGTTGTTGATGCTGGGAACATCTTTGGAAATGAGACCCTATGAAACTCACCATTCATCATGGTCAACCCACATACTCCACAACATATACTCAGCCTCATAATATACTACAAATACAGGAGGTAGTTATTGCTCACTCATTCTCTATGCAACCATGAATACTGACCCTTATTTCTTTTTTTAGTACAACAATTCCCTTGCAAATTCCTGTCTCTATTTGTTGCTCCCAAGGGACAGCCGAATACATGAATCATGATTCCTAATCTTTCTGGCACAAGATCCATGAGCATAGGCTTTCCCAACTTCACAACACCTTCCCTCACAACCTACAATTTAAGCCAATTGATAATGGGATATGCAACACAGGTCCCTGCACTGCTTCTCTTGAGCAAGTCAATCAATTAACAACAGTCTACTAAAGGGCTCCATTCCTCTTGACACTGGAGCTCCAATGATATTTGGTGAGTAGGTTGTAAAGGCCCGGTGATCCTCCTGAATGCTATCAGTACAGGCTAACATTGATTCAGCTCCAAATCCTAACTTTATTCACCAAGATATCACAGGCAAGCCTCTGCAAACAAAAGTGTGATTGAAGTTCCAGGGACAAGAGTGGCTCTCTTTTGTGTTCACCTTGTTTTTCCAGTAGACATTGAGGTACACGTGGAAAGTGCTCAGGTGTCAAAGTCCCCTTCAATGGCAGAGAGTATGGCAGTGTGTTGAAGAAGACTGGAGAGTGCCATGTACAACTGCAGTTGTCATTTTGAATTTCCTGAAACCTGATGCAGAATGAGTAGCTGAAGAAGGTGCTGAAGAATTATGCTCTTAAGCATACTCACGACATACCCATGATCTATGCCCTAAGTTGAGTAGAGTGTCTTCATTGAACAAGTACTTTGAAGAAATGCAGGTGACTGGGAATCACTGCTCTCCTGGAGCACAGTAGCCTGCTGAAAGGTGTTGGTGGAAATGGGTTGCATTTGAAATTGCTACTGATTTAGACTGTTGATTCCTTTTGTGATGAGAGGAGAAAAGTAAAAGAGAGACAAAGAATGTATTGGAGGCTCAGAATTGGTTTGTTTGGTTTTTTATTTCTGCAATCCCACATTGCTGGGACTCTTATCCAGGGCCTTGAGCATGCGAGGCAGGCACTCTATGAAATGGGCTATATGACCTGCACTGGAAACGTTTCTCTGAGTCAGAACACTTGATCACCTACAGTATTAATTTGTGAAATTGTATGCAGAAAAGCAATCATGACCAATTCAAGCAATGGCTAAGGAATTGTTAATTCTCCTGTTCACAACAATCCAGCATGGACCTTTTTTGCATGTCAATATGCAAGTCTAGCCCTGTGTCCTGAGGCAAAGATTTTTCCTTTCTTCATTAAGGGCAAAAATGGAAGTAGCTGATTGATCTGTGAGCAGAAATATATATCAGGTATCCAAGGAGGCCAGGAACAGGGGAGAGGCAAGACTATGTGGGATTGAGAAGATGCTCAATTGGTACTACAAATGGAGATATTGTGGATCATTCACACATGAATCCGTAGAAATTACATTCAAAATCAACTGACATTTTCCTAGAACAGATTTTTTTCTTATTTTTCTTTTTGACCTTTTCTTTGAAAAATTCCAAAGAGCAGAGAGCTGTGCATAATGCACAAGCCAATTCAGGTGCTGGACCTTGCCCACCATCTCAGGAGTTGGTGAGGCAGAGGAAGTTGTGCCTTCTGTTCTAAGCCTGTTTCCCTCAGTAAAAGTGCTTCAGCAATTTAGCCAGATGCTGTTGTGGGATACAAACAGGTTAAGGCATGTTGTGATGGCTCATATGATTTGGGGTCCCAGAATTGAAATGTGGTTGCAAAAAGAAAACATTTCTCTTCCAATTTCTTCTCCTCGTTATGTTTCCAGTTATTAATCTCAAGATTTATTATGGAGTGATAAGTAGCTAAAGTCATATCCTTGATCCTGCATTCATTTCATTACAATCAATTCCACTCAGAAAAATGTAACAATTGTTTACCAGTTCTCCTGTGGCATGAGAACCATACATGGAATAAATCCTCTGATCAAAGGGGAATGAACAGGCAGGGGTCAGCTAGGTTGTGAATGTCACGGGGTTTCCAGGCTCTGGTAGGCGGAGGCACTTGGTTGCACTCCAGAGATTGTTTGTAAAGCCATGGGCAACACGAACTTTGATGAGTTTCTCCCGTGATATGGCGCCTGTACCCTAGATTCCACCTGATGTCACAGAGGAGCGGCCTGAGAACATGGTGGCCTCATGGATACAATGGCAAACAGAGACCATTCTGCAACTGGCCTCTTCCAACCCTCATTCAAGACAGGCGATGACTCAGCAGGGAGAATAACAGAATAGGTGAAGGGAGCGGGTGCCAGGGTCTTGCGTTTTTGAAGAAATGATTGTTTTCCTGTTGCCCAGGCAACAAGGAAACCAGCTAGAGCCCCATGAGTGATAAATTCCCCCATATCCAGGCAGGACAAGCAATCACATTGAGTCTGAAAGCTCGCCCCTTGCCCAGGTCCAGTAGGTGGCACTGTGTTCCATTGGCAGCAGCATTCATGGTGACAGGCAGCTCTTCTGGCTGCTTATGCAGGCTATTTGCCCCCACAAAGTCCAGTGGAACAAGCCTGGACTGAGTGGTGCTTGAGAGCACGTGAGTCAAAAATCTTAGAACTGGCACCAGTGGATTTGCCCTCTGACCCCATTCCTCCAGGACTGGGACAACCCGGGTTTTCTTCAGATTCTGGAAACAAGCCTAGGGACTTAATAGCCTCATGGAAAGATGGGTGGTGAGTACTCATCTCAGTAGAGCATGCAGTGTAGTGCCACAGTTTAGGTGATCATTCATTTGGGACACATCTCATTCCATCTGTTGGGAGATTCCACCTATCATATGAAGTTGGAAAGGAGACAGCTTGTACATGGGATGTCCATGTTCCATGTGTAGGTGAGTGGTTCCTCTGGTGGCTCATAAAGAGAGGAGGGAGTCATTCACTCAGCATGTTGGAAGGAGGATAGGTCGAATGAGACATGCAAGGAGTGTTGTTCGGTGCTCACTCCAACTGTCAGGCCCCTCCTTCTTGGCTGTGGCCTTACAACTAGGCTGCACCTAGAAACTTACATGTTGGGATTTTTCCAAGGGCACATCAAATCTCCACAAGATGCAGAAATGTCTTGCCAATCTGTATTCACAATATAGCTCGTCTTCTGTTCTCGACCAGACAATACCTCTCTGTTGCAACAGCCTGTGGGACATTGCCAGGAGTCCTCTAACCAGCCTCAGGATGGAGCAGAACACAAACTAGGGGATGGAATCACAGTGTGGTGGTGGCATTGTTAGCACAGTTCCACAGGGCATAACACCAGCTTTGAACATAGACCTTGCTGAAAGTGGAGTGGTTCCAAATTTCCAAGCTGAATATTCAAAAGAGGAGAAAGAGAAATTGCAGGGATAAGAGCGGCTGTCTTTTGTGTTCACCTCTTGGATATTCAGTTGACATGGAGGTTTACATGGAAAGGGCTCCTTTGTGGAAGTCCCCTTCATTGACAGAGAGTATGGCAGTGTGTCCAAGAAGCCTGGAGAAGGCCAGATACAAGTGCAATTGTCATTTTGAATTTCCTGCCACTGAAACCTGTTGCACAATGCGTAGCTGCAGAAGGTGCTGAAGAAGTATCCTCATAAGCATACTTATGAGACAACATTGATCACTGTCCTAAAGAGAGCAGAGTGAGTCATGGAACAAATAATCTGAAAAAATGCAAGTGACTGGGCAGTACTGCTCTCTTGGAGCACAGAAGCCAGGTGAAAGGTGTTGGTGAAATTGGGTTGCATATGAAACTTTTGCTGATTTAGAGTGTTGATTTCTTTTGTGTCGAGAGGAGAAAAGAAGAATAACAGGAGAGAGGATGGAAGGTTGGGAGGCTCAGAAATTATTTCATTTGTTTGCTATTTGTGCAATCCCTCAGTGCTGGGGAATCAAACCCAGGCCTCAAGCATGCAAGTCAGGCACTCTAAGTGATGTGCTACATTGACAGCACAGTGATGGAGTGATGGCTCCTCTAAATACTACACTTGAACATATACAGTCTTTCTTTGTGAAATTGTAGGCAGAGAAGCAATCATTACCAAGCCAAACAATGTCTAAGGAATTCTTAATTCTCCTGTTCACAACAATACAGCAAGGACCTTTTTGGCATGTCAATACCCAAGTCTAGCACTGTGTCCTGAGGGAAAAATTGTCCCCTCTTCACTTAAGGATGAAAATGGAAGTAGCTGATTGATCTGTGAGCAGAAAAATATATCAGGGATCCAATATATCAGGACACCAGGAACAGGGGAAGAGGCAGAACTATATGGGATTGAAAATATGCTCAATTGGTGACTACAATTGGAGATATTGTGGATCATTCACACATGAATACCTAGCCATTACATTCAAAATCTACTGACACATTCCTCGTGAGTATTTTTTTTTTCTTATTTTTCCTTTCAACTTTTTTTTTTTTGAAAAATTATAAACAGCAGAGAGCTGTGCATAATTCACAAGCCAGTTCAGGTGCTGGATGTTGAACACAATCTTAGGAATGGGTGAGGCAGTGGAAGATGTGCCTCCTGTTCTAAGACTGTTTCCCCCAGTAAAGAGTGCATCAGCAAATTAGCCAGACGCTGTTGGGAGTTATAAACAAGCAAATGCACGTGGTGATGGCTCATGGGTTCTGGGGTTCCGGAACCCAAACTTGGTGGCAAAAACAAAACATTCCTCATCCAATTTCAATTTTCTCCTCATTATGTTTTCAGTAATTAATCTCAAGATTCATTATGAAGAGATTAGTGGCTAAAGTCATATCCATGATCCTGCATGCATTTCATTGCAATCAATTCCACTCAGGAAAATGTAACAATTGTTTACCAGTTCTCCTGTGACATGAGAGCCATACATGGGATAAATCCTCTAACCAAAGGGAAATAAGCATTGGTATCTAGGTTGTGAAGGTCGCAAGGTTTCCAGGCTCTGGTAGGAGAAAGCACTTGGTTGCACTCCCCAGAGTGTTTTTAAATCCATGGGCAACATGAACTTTGATGAGTGTCTCTCGTGACATGGTGCCTGCACCCTAGATTCTAACTGACCTCACAGAGGAGTGGTCTGAGAAGATGGTGGTGTCACGGTTCACAAGGCAACCAGAGACCATTCTGCTCCTGGCCTCCACACACCCGCCCGAATTCAAGACAGGCAGTGGTTCAGCAGGGAGGATAACAAGATACATGGAGGAAGCGGGTGCCAGGGTCTTGTGTTTTTGAAGAAATGATTTTATTCGTTTTGCCCGGGTGACAAGAAACCTGGCTGTAAGCGGTATGGAGACCCTTGAGTGATAAATTCCCCCATATCCAGGCAGGACAAGCAATCACATTGAGTCTGAAAGCTTTCCCATCCACCCAGATCTGCTAGGTGGTGCGGTGCTCCACTGGAAGCACCATTTATGCAGACAGACAGCTCTTCTGGCTGCTTATGCAGGCTATTTGCCCCCACAAAGGCCAGTGGAACTAGCCTGGACTGAGTGGTGCTTGAGAGCACGTGGGTCAACAATCTTAGCACTGGCACCAGTGGTTTTGCCCTCTGACCACATTCCTTGAGGACTGGGACAACCCGCGTTTTCTTCAGATCTGGAAACAAGCCTAGGGACCTAACAGCCTTATGGTGAGATGGGTGGTGAGTACTCAGCTCAGTAAAGCATGCAGTGCAGCGCCACAGTTTAGGTGATCATTCATTTGGGACACATCACATTCCATCTATTGGGTTTCTCCAACTAACCTACCAAGTCTGGAAAAGAGAGAGCTGGTACATGGGATGTTCATGTTCCATGTGAAGGTGAGTGGCTCCTCTGGTGGCTAATGAATAGAGAATTGAGTCATTCACTCAACATGTTGGAAGGAGGACAGGTTGAACCTGACATGCAAGGAGAGTTGTTCTGTGCTCACTCCAACTGTCAGGCCCCTCCTCCTTGCCTGTTGCCTTACAACTAGGCTGCACCCAGAAACATACCTGTTGGGATTTTTCCAGGGGCACATCAAATCTCCACAAGATACATAAATGTCTTGCTTATCTCTATTCACAAAGTGGCTGGTCCTCTTGACCATACAAATACCTTTCTGTTGCAACAGCCTGTGGGGTATTGCCTGGAGTCTTCTAACCAACACCAGGAGGGAGCTGAACAAAAGTTGGGGGATGAACTCACAGCCTGGTGATGGCATTGTTAGCACAGTTCCTCAGGGCATAACACCAGCGTTGAACATATATTGTGCAGAAATTGGAATGGTTCAAAATTTCCAAGCAGAATATTCAAAAGAGGAGAAAGAATATTTGGGGGGCTAGAAATGCTGAAGTGTGTTGATGTTGGAAAACAACATTGGAGAGAACACGCTATGTAACTCGCCATTGCTCAGAGTCAACCCACAAACTACAGGACATATATTCAGCCTCAACATAACTACAAGGACAGGAAGTAGTTATTGCCCATTCATTCTCTATGAATTCATGAATACCAACCATCATTCCACTTTTAAGGACCACATTGCACTTGTAAATTCCTGTCTCTTTTCTGTGGCTCCAAAGGAATAGCTGAATATATGTATGTTGATCCCTATATTTTCTGGCACAAGAACCATGAGCAATGGTTTTCCCAACTTCACAACACCTTCCCCCACATAATACAATTTAGGCCATTTGATCCTGGGATATGCAACACTAATCCCTTTCTCTCCAAATGAAGAGTACTCCACAATCTCAGAAATTTAATCACCAAAATCTCTATGAATATTTAAGTTGAAGACCCTACATCACAGAACCTGAATTACAAAACAGAAGTGTTTTCATAATAACCAACATATTATAGAATGACTGAGAAGAAAAAGCGTACCTTAAGAATTTGCAAATTGTCAAATCCGTTTTTCTCCTTGACTTGCTTCTATCCACTGCCAACATGCATTATGCCTAATGTCACTGATTTCCTTCATCTGGTGTGAGTTCTTGTAAAGAGTCATTCTTTTCCCTCCAAAGCACAATGCATTAATTCCCAGATCTGTGAGAAACACGAGAACAACTCACAACCCACTGGATTTGCCCTCCGACCATACTACTCCAGGACTGGGAAAACTGGGTTTTCTTCAGGTTCAGGAAAATAGCCAAGAGGCCCAGCAGCCTCATGGAGAGATGGGTGGTGTGTGTTCACTCAGAAGAGCATGCAGTGCAGCACCACGTTTGAGGTGATCATTAATTTGGGACACATCTCATTCCATCTGTTGGGTTTCTCCTCCTAACCTATGAAGTCTGGAAAGGAGAAAAATGGAACATGGGATGTCTATAATCCATGTGCAGTTGAGTGGATCCTCTGGTGGCTCATGAAGAGAGAAGGGAGTCATTCACTCATCATGTTTGAAGGAGGACAGGACGAACTTGACATGTAAGGAGAGTTGTTCTGTGCTCACTCAACTGTCAGGCCCCTCCTCCTTGGCTGTTGCCTTACAACTAGGCTGCACCCAGAAACTTACCTGTTGGGATTCCAGGGTCACATCAAATCTCCACAAATGAAGAAATGTCTGGCCAAACTATATTCACAAAATGGCTGGTCCTCTTGACCAGTCAAATACATCTCTGTAGCAAGGGCCTGTGGGATACTGCCAGGAGTCTTCTAACCAACACCAGAAGGGAGCTGAACACAAACTGGGGGATGAAATCACAGCCTGGTGATGGCATTGTTAGCACAGTTCCACAGGGCATAACACCAGCTTTGAAAGTAGACCGTGATGAAAGAGAAATCATTCAAAACTTCCAAGCTGAATATTCAAAGGAGGAGGAAGGATATTTGTTGGGCAAGAAAAGCTGAAGCGTGTTGATGATGGAAAACAACATTGGAGAAGAGACACTATGAAACTCGCCATCATTCATGGTAAACCCACAAATTCCATGACATATATTCAGCATCAACATACACTACAAATACAGGAAGTACTTATAGCCTGTTCATTCTCTATGCAACCATGAATACCGACCTCATTTCCCTTTTAAGGATAACAATGACCTTGCAGATACCTGTCTCATTTCTGTTGCTCCCAAGGGGCAGCCTAATATTTGTATGTTGATTCCTTTATTTTCTGGCACAAGAACCATGAGCAATGGCTTTCCCAACTTCACAGCACCTTCCCCCATGAACTACAACTTAAGCCAGTTGATCTTGGGATATGCAAAGCTAATCCTCGGCTCTGTGAATGAAGAGTGCTCTACAATCTCAGAAATTTAAACATCAAAAGGTCTAAAAATATTCAAGTTGAAGGCCCTACAACAGCAAAACCTGAATATCAAAACAGAATTGTTCCCATAATAACCTATAATAGAATGACTGAGAAGGAAAAGTGTACCTCAAGCATTTCCAAACTGTCAAATCCGAGTCTAATCAACAAGTATCAGTTTTATTTTATTTGACAACTCCAGAAAAATTGCAAATTTGATTCTCTAGGACTGGAGTACAATGCAATATTTTAATAATTTAATATGATTTATATACCTATGAAAACTGAAGTTATGCATTATTCACTTTCACTAGCATTTTATTTAAAGACATTACAATCTTCTACAAAAGAAGTGAATCCTCTTTTAGATTATTATTGTATCTTCTATTGCAAAGGGATTTTAGAAAACAATTTTAAGGAAATTCTTTTTCTTGGCTTCTGTTTACTGTTTTTTTTTTTTTTAAACTTTTGTTCTTTCAGTTCCTATTTTCCACCTGTCTATATTGTTTTTCCAATCTTTGATGTTAATTTTCCTTACTTTCTTTTAATTTTCTTTTTAAATATGTATTATATATTGTGTTTTTGTGACATATTTTGATATTTTCAATCTACCTCATTTATTGACTCCATAAAAAATAAGTAGTGAGTTTAAGGTTTAAAAGAAAGAGTTGAGGAACTCACTTTTAAACTTTTAAGGAGAGAAAAATGAGACTTACATTACTGGATCTGTGTTTACATGTTTCCTGATCTACAGTAGAATGTAAATTGGTTTACTTTTTAATTGTATTATGATTGGAGAACCTGAAACTCATTTTTTAGCATCTTTTTGGTTTCAAGGTTACATAGAAATTTAAAGATTGGTCAGAAAATTATCTTGTATATATTTTATTTATTTATTTATTTTTGGTGGTAGTGGGGTTTGAACCCAGGGCCTTGTGTTTGCAAGGCAAGCACTCTACCAACTGAGCTATATCCCCAGCCCTGATATTTTGTGATTTCATTAAAAGAAAAATCAAATAGTAATTTTATAAGATTCTTTAGTATCTTAAAATAAAATGGTAGTTTAAAATTTGGGTTCTTGTGTTTGCAAGGCAAGCACTTTACCAACTGAGCCATATTCAAAGCCCTGATCTTTTGTGATTTTGTTAAAAGAAAAATCAAATACTAATTTTATAAGATTCTTTAGTATCTTAAAATCTGTGGTATTTTAAAATTTGGGTTCTTAAAATAAAACAAAGCATTCACAGCAGACCATTATCAATCCATGTGTAAGGTAGTGTGACTGTTTCAATTATGAATACTGATGCTTTCTACCCTTTCAATATTCCAACATCAAGTATATTCTGAAACATGAGACATGTTCAACAATTTGACTGTAACCAACTGTTTCTATTCTTTTTTTTTAACTTTTAATTTTTTATTTGTAATATTATTATTTTTTGTTTGTATAGTTCTTTTTTTATTGTAAACAAATGGGATACATGTTGTTTCTCTGTTTGTACATGGTGTAAAGGCATACCATTTGTGTCATCATAAATTTACATAGGGTAATGTTAAACACTGTAGAATTGGAGAGTTTTAGATGTTGAGGAAGAGATAAAATTTAAGAATAAATACTCAACTTATCATAATTTTGCTTGCAGACAGAAATTTGGCTTGGGAAAATGGAAACCTACATCAAATTAGAAAAACATGGAAAGGTAAATAAATTCTTATTTCAAAAATGTAAGACTTTCTTGTTCATCATCTGAGTGTATGGTTTTGCCAACCTGGAAAATTGTGAACATTGATGTCTAAAGGATTATATCTGGGGGGATTCAAGATGGCGGACTAGAGGGTGGCTGCGTTTCGTGTTGCTCCAGGACTCAGGACTCAAGAAGAGGAGATATAGAGAGCCTTGGGACCAACTCAAAGCAGCCGGGTGAGAATCTCCCACTGGGCAGGCGCCCCGGACGGGGCAGGAGTCCTGGATGGGGCGATAGCCCCAAAAGCAGGGATCTTTGCAAAGTAGAACGGCCGGCGAGGCACCCCTCCCCCCGCCGGAGCAGTGATCACAGACAGCTGGGAGCATTGAAGAGGGGGCTGCCCAGAGGAGAAGGAGAAATACGGGCTCGGCATGTCGCTTGGAATAGGATCAGCTGCGCCAGGACTCCGGGCAGCTATCCGGAGAAGCAGTGTGGACGCAGGACTCAAGAAAAGGAGATATTGAGAGACTTGGGACCAACTCAAAGAAGCCGGGTGAGTGTTTCCCACTGGGCAGGCGGACGGGGCGGTAGGCACCGGACAGCGCGGTAGCCCCGAAAGCAGGGATCTTTGCAAAGTAGAACTGCCGGCGAGGCGCCCCTCCCCCCGCCAGAGCAGTGATCGCAGACAGCTGGGAGCATTGAAGAGGTGGCTGTTCACCACAGCGCTTGGACTCGGTGCAACCCACCCGCGCTCTGGGAGGCTGCCCAAAGGAGAAGGTGCTTTGTGGACTGAACGTGACCACCCCTGAACACAGGGGGCTGCCCAGAGGAGAAGGAGAAATACGGGCTCGGCACGTCGCTTGGAATTGGAACAGCTGCGCCAGGGCTCTGGGTGGCTATCCGGTGGAACAGCGTGGTGAGTGGTTTGGTCCCAGAGCATCCGCTCCTGAACATAGGGGGTTATCTGCAGAAGGAGGAGGAGCGTGGCAGGGTGCTTGGGCTCGAAGTGACTGCACCAGGGCTACAGGAGGCAGTCGGGACAAGAAGGTGCACAGTGAGTTCTTGGGACTCGTGACGCACCAGATCTCTGGGTGACTGCCTCGTGGAGAAAGTGGTGCGTGGTGGGTCACTTGGTCTTAGAGCGACTGCACGGAACAACAGGTGGCTGCCAGAGGAAAAGGCGTGTGGCGGGTCACTGGGACTCGGAGCGATTGTAAGGGGCTCCAGGTGGCTGCTCGGAGGAGGGGACGCATAGCCAGGCGAAAAGGGCAGAGCAGGGTCCTAGACGGCTTTTTGGTGGAAGGGCCCCACAGACAAACTGAGGGGCGGAGCGAAGGCTCCAGGACTGCAGGAAGCTTCTCTGAGGAGAGGCAGCCAAAGGAGATTCGTTTGTGAAGGGTGAGGCTTCCAGGCCCAGGAGGTAGGTCCGGGTCCCTGGGAACATTGCAGAAGAAGGCTGCCCAGCCCAGGCGGTAGTTGTGAATTGAACGGAACCTCTGGGAGGAAAACCGACCAGCGAGACCTCCCCCCCCCGGGTGACTCCTAGCTGTTGGGTGAGGTTCTCCCAAAAGGACCGTAAAATCAGAGACACAGGCCCAAACTGGTCTTGCATCAGCCCACAACCTACTTCCCTTCTGGATGACCATTCATCAGCAAGTGAAGGTACCTCTGCCCACTAGCAGGGAATATACCCCACCAGAAGGCCACCACCCCTAGGGAGTCAGCTCCCTTGTGGAGCACTGCATGATCAACTTCCTCCAAAAGGGAGGAAAGATTTCAGGCTACTGAAGACTAAGAGGGGATATAATAGAAATCTTCAGGGATATTATAAGACAATAGAGGAAATCTGCAATATCACAGCGGTCAACTGATACCTGAACAATATGAGAAAACAAGGAAAGAAAATGCTGCAAACAAATCTAGATGTTACATCAATGAAACCCAACGACAGCATGGCAGAAGAAATGACAGAAGGGGAGTTCAGAATGTACATAATTAAAATGCTCAGGGAAGCAAATGACGAGATGCAAGAGCAAATGCAGGCACTGAATGATCGCACCAACCGACAGTTAAAAGAGCAAATACAGGAAGCAAAAGATCACTTCAATAAAGAGTTAGAGATATTGAAAAAAAAACCAAACAGAAATCCTTGAAATGAAGGAAACAATAAACCAAATTAAGAACTCCATAGAAAGCATAACCAATAGAATAGAACACCTGGAAGACAGAACATCAGACATTGAAGATAAAATATTTAACCTTGAAAACAAAGTTGAACAAACAGAGAAGATGGTAAAAAATCATGAACAGAATCTCCAAGAACTATGGGATATCATGAAGAGGCCAAATTTGAGAATTATTGGAATTGAGGAAGGCTTAGAGAAACAGACCAAAGGAATGAACAATCTATTCAATGAAATACTATCAGAAAATTTCCCAAATCTGAAGAATGAAATGGAAGATCAAGTACAAGAGGCTTATAGGACTCCAAATACACAAAATTACAACAGACCCACACCAAGGCACATTATAATGAAAATGCCCAACATACAAAATAAAGACAGAATTTTAAAGGCCGCAAGAGAGAGGAATCAAATTACATTCAGGGGGAAACCAATACGGATATCAGCAGATTTTTCAATCCAGACCCTAAAAGCTAGAAGGGCCTGGAACAACATTTTTCAAGCCCTGAAAGAAAATGGATGCCAACCAAGAATCTTATACCCAGCAAAACTTACCTTCAAATTTGATGATGAAATAAAATCCTTCCATGATAAACAAAAGCTAAAAGAATTTACAAAAAGAAAGCCAGCATTACAGAACATTCTCAGCAAAATATTCCATGAGGAAGAGATGAAAAACAAAGAAACAAATCAGCAATGGGAGGAACCATCCTAAAGGAATTGTCAAATAAAGGAAGAACCAAGTTGTCTCAAAATAAATAAATAAATAAGTAAATAAATAAATAAATAAATAAAATGAACCAAATGACCGGGAATACTAATCATATCTCAATAATAACCCTGAATATTAATGGCCTGAACTCATCAATCAAAAGACATAGACTGGCAGATTGGATCAAAAAGAAAGATCCAACAATATGTTGCCTGCAACAGACTCACCTCATAGAAAGAGATACACATAGACTAAAGGTGAAAGAATGGGGGAAAACATATCATGCACATGGACTCAGCAAAAAAGCTGGGGTATCCATCCTCATTTCAGATAAGGTGGACTTCAAGTCAAAACTAGTCAAAAGGGATAAAGAAGGACATTGCATACTTCTTAAGGGAAGCATAAATCAGCAAGACATAACAATCATAAACATCTATGCCCCAAACAGTGGCTCATCCATGTATGTCAAACAAATCTTTCTCAATTTCAGAAACCAAATAGACCATAACACAATAATACTAGGTGATTTTAACACGCCTCTCTCACCACTGGACAGATCTTCCAAACAAAAATTGAACAAAGAAACCATAGATCTCAATAACACAATCAATAATTTAGACTTAACGGACATTTATAGAATATACCATCCAACCAAGAGCGAATACACTTTCTTCTCAGCAGCACATGGATCCTTCTCTAAAATAGACCATATATTATGCGACAAAGCTAATGTAAACAAATACAAGAAGATAGAGACACTACCTTGTATTCTATCAGATCATAATGGTTTGAAGTTAGAAATAAATGAAAGAGTAAAAAACAGAAGCTACTCCAACACCTGGAGATTAAACAATATGCTATTACATGATGAATGGATAACAGAAGATATTAGGAAAGAAATTAAAAAATTCCTAGAGGTAAATGAGAACAAAGAAACATCATATCAAAATCTTTGGGACACTATGAAAGCAGTACTTAGAGGAAAATTTATCTCATGGAGCGCATTCAATAAAAGAAGTAAAAATCAACAAATAAACAACCTAACACTTCAGCTCAAAGCCCTAGAAAAAGAAGAACAGACCAACACCAAAAGTAGTAGAAGACAGGAAATAGTTAAACTCAGAGCTGAAATCAACGAAATTGAAACAAAAGAAACTACAAAAAATTGACAAAATAAATAGTTGGTTCTTTGAAAAAATAAACAAAATTGATAAACCCTTAGCCACTCTAACAAACAGAAGACGAGAGAAAACCCAAATCACCAAAATTCGAAATGAACAAGGAAATATCACAACAGACACGATTGAAATACAAAACATAATTAGAAGCTATTTTGAAAATCTATATTCTAACCAAATAGAAAATTTTGAAGACATCAACAGGTTTCTAGAGACATATGAATTGCCTAAATTGAACGAGGAGGACATACTAAATTTAAATAGATCAATTTCAAGTAATGAAGTAGAAGAGGTCATCAAAAGCCTACCAACAAAGAAAAGGCCGGGACCAGACGGGTTCTCAGCCGAGTTCTACAAAATCTTTAAAGAAGAGCTCATTCCAATACTTCTCAAAGTATTCCATGAAATAGAAGAGGAGGGTACCCTCCCAAACTCATTCTATTAAACCAATATTACCCTGATACCCAAGCCAGACAGAGATAAATCGAGGAAAGAAAATTTCAGACCGATATCATTAATGAACATTGACGCAAAAATTCTCAATAAAATTTTAGCAAATCGCATACAAAAATATATTAAAAAGATAGTGCACCACGATCAAGTGGGTTTTATCCCAGGGATGCACGGTTGGTTCAACATCCGGAAATCAATAAATGTAATTCACCATATCAATAGACTTAAAGTCAAGAACCACATGATTATTTCAATAGACACAGAAAAAGCATTTGATAAAATACAACACCCCTTCATGCTCAAAATTCTAGAAAAAATAGGGATAGTGGGAACATTCCTTAACATTGTAAAGGCCATCTATGCTAAGCCCATGGCTAATATCATTCTAAATGGTGAAAAACTGAAAGCATTCCCCCGAAAAACTGGAACAAGACAGGGATGCCCTCTTTCACCACTCCTATTCAATATCGTTCTTGAGACTCTAGCCAGAGCAATTAGACAGACCAAGGAAATTAAAGGAATACGAATAGGAAAAGAAGAACTCAAACTATCCCTATTTGCGGATGATATGATTATATACTTAGAGGAACCAGGAAATTCCACCAGAAAACTGTTAGAACTCATAAGTGAATTCAGTAAAGTGGCAGGTTACAAGATCAATGCTCATAAATCCAATGCATTTTTATACATAAGTGAGGAATCCTCAGAAAGAGAAATTATGAAAACTACCCCATTCACCATAACATCGAAAAAAATAAAATACTTGGGAATCAATCTCACAAAAGAGGTAAAAGACCTCTACAATGAGAACTACAGAACACTAAAGAAAGAAATCGAAGAAAACCTTAGAAGATGGAAAGATCTCCCATGTTCTTGGATAGGCCGAATTAATATTGTCAAAATGGCCATACTACCAAAAGTGCTATACAGATTCAATGCAATCCCAATTAAAATCCCAATGTCGTACCTTACAGAAATAGAGCAAGCAATCATGAAATTCATCTGGAAGAATAAGAAACACAGAATAGCTAAAGCAATCCTTCACAGGAAAAATGAAGCAGGGGGTATCGCAATACCCGAACTTCAACTTTATTACAAAGCAATAGTAACAAAGACGGCATGGTACTGGTACCAAAATAGACAGGTAGATCAATGGTACAGAATAGAGGACACGGACACAAACCCAAATAAATACAACTTTCTAATACTAGACAAAGGCGCCAAAAATATGCAATGGAGAAAAGATAGCCTCTTCAACAAATGGTGCTGGGAGAATTGGAAATCCATATGCAACAGAATGAATCTAAACCCATATCTCTCACCCTGCACAAAACTCAACTCAAAATGGATTAAGGACCTTGGAGTCAGACCAGAGACTCTGCAGATTATAGAAGAAAAAGTAAGTCCCGATCTTCAACATGTCGGCCTAGGACCAGACTTCCTCAACAGGACTCCCATAGCACAAGAAATAAAAGCAAGAATCAATAACTGGGATAGATTCAAACTAAAAAGCTTTCTCTCAGCAAAGGAAACTATCAGTAATGTGAAGAAAGAGCCTACAGAGTGGGAGAATATCTTTGCCAATTGTACTTCAGATAGAGCACTAATCTCCAGAATCTATAAAGAACTCAAAAAACTCTACACCAAGAATACAAATAATCCAATCGACAAATGGGCTAAGGAAATGAACAGACACTTCACAGAAGAAGATCTACAAGCAATCTATAAACATATGAAAAAATGTTCAACATCTCTAGTAATAAGAGAAATGCAAATCAAAACCACCCTAAGATTCCATCTCACCCCAATTAGAATGGCAATTATCAAAAATACAAGCAACAGGTGTTGGTGAGGATGTGGGGAGAAAGGTACACTCATACATTGCTGGTGGGGCTGCAAATTAGTGCAGCCACTCTGGAAAGCAGTGTGGAGATTCCTTAGAAAACTTGGAATGGATCCTCATTTGACCCAGCTATCCCACTCCTTGGCCTATACCCAAAGGATCTAAAATCAGCATACTACAGAGATACAGCCACATCAATGTTCATAGCTGCTCAATTCACAATAGCCAGACTATGGAACCAACCTAGATGCCCTTCAATTGACGAGTGGATAAAGAAACTGTGGTATATATACACAATGGAATATTACTCAGTCATAAAGAATGACAAAATTATGGCATTTGCAGGCAAATGGATGAAATTGGAGAATATCATGCTAAGTGAGATAAGCCAATCTCAAAAAGACAAGGGACGAATGATATCGCTAATAAGTGGAGGATGACACATAATGGGGGGGAGGGAAGAGTTAGTGTTACGGTTAGAGTTAGGGTTAGGGAGGGGGGCAAGTATGGAGGAAGAAAGTACTGTATAGAGGGTAAAGAGGGGTGGGAGGGGTGGGGGGAAGGGGAAAAAATAACAGAATGAATCAAACATTATTGTATGTGGATTTATGATTACACAAATGGTATGCCTTTGCACCATGTACAGAGAGGCAACATGTATCCCATTTGTTTACAATAAAATAAAAAAAAAGAAAAATAAAGGATTATATCTGTCTCTGAAAAGGTAACAAAATTAGGAGGAATGAAGCTTTCGATTCTTGAAAGTATCCTGTCAATTTGAGAGGAAATGTGTAATTTTTAATAGGCTTAAAATCTTTTATTGAAACAGAAAATATTTTGCTTTCTTGGTAACACAATAGACATCTGTTTGTTTAGCCTCCTAGCAGTCTCCTGTCTGTGCTGTCATGGGAAATTGCATGAGTTAAAATTTCTTAAAAATAACTTTAGAAATAAAAATATTTCATTGAAGGTTAAGAAATTCTTAAAATATGCTTTTTCTTTAACTTGTCACTATCTGTAATGCTACTAATTTAGAAACATTCTATCTTGCACAGTAATAAAGTGCAAGAAAATAATAAGTAAAAAGTAATAAATAAACAGTAAGTAATAAAAGGTAGAAGTAATAGAAAATAAACAGCAGGAATGAAAATAATAGACTTAGTAGACAGAGAATCTCTTTTCTTTTTTAAACAACTAATGTGAAAAGATTTTGAAAAGTTTGGAAACCTGGGTAAAACTTTTTTGATTTAACAGTATAATGATTCTTTCATTTAATGTGCTCAGTGTCAGTCTTCATACACCATTACAGGGAATGCAACTTTGATTTTAGTACTATTGATCCAAATCTTAATTTGAAATAAAGCACCAAACATAAATGAAATTCTTGTTTTATACTTTTGAGACACTTTTAATCTTATGAAAACCTGAAAGTTGTGCATATGTAACTGAAAGTCATCCTTGCTATAAGAAAGTCTAATACTGGACAATGTGGAGTTTCTTTGCAAGATGGAATTCAGCATGTTTACAAATTAGAAATCCAGGTAGGTCTCTTTATTGTTCTTCATTGTTACCCTCTTATGGTACTCTTGACTTTTTCTTCCAAAATATGTTTTATAGGGCACATATGCAGCAGTTTATAAAGAAAGAAGTAAACTGACAGATAATTTGGAAAAATTGGAAAAAGAGCTCTGTTTGGAAAATGAAGAATGCACACCCAGTACAGCAAAAAGATAAGGTATATTTATTTAGACTATTTTAAAACCAAAGCTGTATAAGAGTAATTTTATTAAATAAAATCAGATAGAAATAATAGGTGACCAGAAGATATAATTAGATCTTCAAAAATTATTTCTAAAAGTCACATATTCAGTGGAAAGAAATTAATTTTCTTAATGTATAGTGAAATACTATGAAAACATTAAAAGTACTGACATGGATAAATATCTGATAGAGAAATTATATATATTGGAACATGGGACACATGGTAACTGTAAATTAGCTGCATATATTAAATATAAGAAATAAATGAACTGTGTATAAACATGTCATTATACCATTTTATTTTAAAAGTGAATTATTCAAAATTGGTTTGAACCAGGCATGGTGGTAAAAGCCTTTAATCCCAGTGGCTCAGGATGCTGAGGCAGGTGGAAGGCTTGAAGCCAGCCTTAGCAACTTAGCTAGACCTTGCCTCAAAATAAAAATTAAAGAAAAAACAGAGGGGCTGGAGATGTGGCTCAGGTTCAGTCCTTTGTATGAAAATAAATAGATAAATAATGTTTGAGGCAACTGATTAGCAACATGGTGGAAAAAAGCATATTTGTATTATAATTAAAATTACAATTAATATTAGAGGCTCAAAAAGTTGACATTCAAGGAAAAACAGCAGAAGATGGATAGTTGTAATATTAGAGATGACTTCAGGTATTATAATATCAAACTCAAACTCATAAAAAAAGAACAAGTTGATACATTTAGTTTTTCTACTACTAAACCCCTTGGAAAATTACTGTTTTTAACTTAAGATAATTTTATACACGTTGGTTTATATGTTAACCTTACTTCATGGTTTTGTAAAATCTTACCTTCCACAGACTAAACAATTGGCTTTCATTTCTGTTTCACAGTTTCAGTCTTAAAACAAGTTAAGACACGCAAACATAATAACCTTACAAGATGATGTTCACACAGAAAAATCTTTGACTCTGTTCCTTGAGTATTTGGTAAACTTTTAATAAAAATTCAGTATTTTAGTTTGCTTTAGTAATAGAAATTTAGACTTTTTAAACAGTCTCAGGGTCATTTTTGTTTATTTATTGGTATTTTAACAGATTATTTGGTGTATTCTGTATCTCTTCCTGAAAATCTATTTTCTTTAAAAAATTAAACACTATTAAGTGAATTAGTCATACATTCTGAAAACTAAGTTATCATGTAGTAAAATGTTATGATTTTTTAGGATAAAGACCTAAAACACTACATGGATTACTGTGGGAACATCATGAGTATGCACAATGTAAAGGTATGTTTATTGTGTATTGTTAAAGTGTAAAGAAAATGAGCTACATTGCACAGTGTAATATACCATCCTCAGAACCAGTCTTTGCAGTTTTCTGTTTGGCTTATTTACTTCTGTTTACTACAGATTTCCTAGGGTCATACTTTTTGTAAAATTGCTTCATTTTAAAAGTCTTCTAAAATATTTTTGATATTTTATTTCACATTAAAACTGTCCTATATGTGTAGAATAAATCTGTGGTTTTATTTTACTTTCTGATACAAAATCCTTATGATGGATACATTCTGCCAAAGGCCACCTTTAAATGGTGAACTCCCCTAATATATATAAAATGGTATTATATTATAAAATAACAGTGAATTTTCAGGGTTATGTATTATGTAAGACAAGAAACATATAGTTATTGTGATTTCTTTGCTTGAAGTAACTATCTGTATTGTTAGCAAAATCATAAGTTACTTGTGTTTTTGTAGTACATCTAAGAATTCAAATAATGCTAAAGAAGTTTTCTATAATTATCAGATCCAGAAGAAATCTACAAGGTATCAGATAAATAAAAGCACTTGACATAACTGTGTTCTTATAGACTTCTTTGTTCTGAGTGATATATTTTAATTTTCAAAGATTTTACTTTTCTAAAGTTCACCAACAATTTATAGAAACCTATTTTGAAAATAAAGTGCCCCATCCGGTGTGTTTGAGACCTTTATAATTCTGTAGATAGTAAATCAGTACCTTCTAACCTGTATTTTCATTAAATAGTGAATTTAGTTAATATAAAGGAAAGCCAGTTTCTGTTAATGAAAAAGAGGTCTGAACATATTGCTAGCACATTGCTAAGAATTTTAGAACAAGGCTTTAAAAGTATTTCCATATACATTCCATGAGGTTTGATTTCATCGTGGTTGTTTACATTTTCCTTTGCAAGGTGTTGTGACGGCTATTTGTAGATCTCAGTTTTTAAAATTCTGTTTTTCTGCTTTTATTTTAGCAATAATTTGGAAAGAAAATAATCTATAATTATAATTTGACAGAGGTTTGAGAAGTCTTTTATATTAGTTCTAAATAGTTGCAAAGTATTTTATTTTTTGTTAAAATCACATTTAATGTTTTCCAAATGTAAAATTTAATAGGAATATATTGAAAGGTACTGGTGTTTACCACTGTAACCCCAATGCAACCCACCAGGAGTATAATAAAGTAGTGACTTTAGAGTTTTCAAAACACATAAATATGTGGTATTTGAAAACTTCACTGCTTACAATTTATTCAGGTCAGGCATGGTCGTGCATGCCCCAAACCAGCTACTTGGAAAACTAAGGTATTAGGATCACAAATTTGAGGCCAGCATGAGCTATTTAATTAGACCCTGTCTCAGAATTAAAATGCAAATAGTTGGTGGCATACCTCTGATGTAATATGCTCCTGAGTTCAATCCCTACTACACCCCCTCCAAAAAACCACCAAAGGCATTCATGCCATTAATTATCTGCTGCCTTGGCTTATTCTTGGTATTCAGATACTGTTTTTTTTTTTTTTTTTAATCTACAAGTGAACCAAGTTCCTCTTGAATCTTCAGTACTTAAAGTTCTTTTTGGTAACCCCAGAAATTCAAGATGTGTTCCACATCTCTTTTTTCACCACAATCCACAACAAAACCTCTAACATTAGCCTCATAGGATTGCTTTTTTCAGAGCACTAGAGTGCATTACCCCTCTTTGAATCACAGCTGATTTTAAAACTGAGTAGGAGTTTTTAAAAGTAAAGTATCCAGGAAGTAGGTGTTAAAAGCTGATGGAGTTATTTTTATAACTGGTAATTTGCCAGGGTATGCAGCCCCATTCTCTCTGATACCTGAGACTTTACATAAAGCCACTAAGTTCAATGCCATATTTAAAGGTACTGACCCAGATCAGAAGTTTTATATTTTTAAGGAAGGAAGTGCCTGTGTTTGATTGATATACTGTAATTTTATAATCAAACTATAATCTTTTATAGTATAGAGGATATATCTGTTTAGGCTGCTTTCCCTAATAAATGAGCTATCACTATGAAAACAAAATTTTGTTATATTTATAATATTTATTTTCATAGACACTGTTGACAAAAATGATAGATGCCTCAGATTGAACAATGAACTCAAATTGAGAAAACAACTCAAAATGGAAGACATTGACCTTAAAATGATATAATTTTTTTTACTATTCTAGAACAGTTGCTTTTCTACTTAGCATAGCTTATGCTAATAGCAAATTATATCTTGATATCTGTAAGACTAATTTTTTACTTGTTTGCTTTTGTAGCTGTTTCTCTACCAAATTCTATGTGGGTTAACTTATTACTACAGAAGAATGGTGTTGCATTGAGACTTGAACCGCAGAACCTTCTAATTAATGTAAAAGGGGAATTAAAGCTAGCAGATCTTGGTATGGAATGATTAAATATTTATCAATACTTCCAGGTGATTAGGTATAAAATAAAAACATTGTCACAATGTGTTATCAATTTCACGTGAGTTTGGAAATTATCTCTGAGCCCACTGAACAATAGTTGACAGAATTTTGTGGGTGGTTTATGTTCATTGTTAGCAATAAATACTTAAGAGTTGTGAGTTCCCAGGTGTGGCCCATGGAACCCTGGTTTCTGATACCCTTTAAGGGGTTGTACAGAGGTATAAAATATATTAGCAGAAGTGCACGAAATGTTATTTGCTTTTTTCCCTTTATTAATATTTGCACTGTTGATCCAGAAGCAATAAGGATAAAACTTCTGTTTCCTGGTATACATTCAAGCAGTGCCACCAAAGTATATCATGGTGTTCTTCACCACTGAGAAAAAAGTCTCAGTTACACTTAAAATATTTTGCAAAGCAGTAAAATGCATTAATTTTATTAAAATTTCCTTCTTGAGTAAATGACTAGTATTTTTGTGTTGTGTATGTATAATGAAATATGAATTATATAAAAAAACACATGGACTGCACACAGAAATACTATAGTTATCTCAAGGAAAAATTTTTGGGTGATTTCCTCCAAGCTGAACTAATCCTCCCCCTCCTTCTTTTTTTTTTTTTTTTTTTTTTTTTTACTTTTCAAGGAATATCATTTTTACTAGAATAAATGACCAGACAAACTGTGGCTATTCAGAATTAGATATTTGGCAGATTTTTCTTGAAAGTGTATGAAGTAAGCTTGTCACTTCAAGGAAATCAACTGCAGGTATTCCATGTCAATAATAAAATTAAGGTTTTTCAAATACAAATTAGATTCTGAAAATTTAGATCTGCTACTTTAAGCTTAATGTCTTCCCACTACTTAGATACTTTTCTGATGAATCAGTGGTGATATTAACAAATAGAGGTTTTCCTTTTCTTATTTTGATGAAATTATATAAAAATTTTAATCTATAACTCAAGAACAAATATTTCTTCAGTTATCACCACCTCATATTACAGAATTATGTTGGTAAAGCATTCATTTAAAGTGCAAGATAGACTACTGAATTTTAATGTAAGTATTAATAGTTTATTGATAGAGTTTTAGTTACAATGTAACCTTTGAGAAAACACTTAATCTAATTCTAATATATCAAAGAACACTATCCACAATTAGAAAATACTGTTTAAAAGTTTATCCTCTTTTCAAACATCATATCTGTGCGATTTTATTTTCTTCTTACAGCTATGTATGTTATGATATATTGTGATATGGAGTAAAACAACATATCACAACAGATAGAAAGCAAAAGCAAATATAGAATATAGCTATCTTCTATCAAAATAAACTCCATACACATTTACTGAAATGTCAATAAGTCCATTCTTTACTAAATTTTTTGGAAAAAAATTTTTCATAAAAATGTTATTTGTGCTAACATGAGAGGTGTTTTTAATGCATAACTAAATGCTTTAATTTTTTTTTTTCATTTTAAGGCAAACACCAGCACTAATAAATATAAGAAAAAATATTTGGGGTTTTTAATCAATTTATCAATTTTGAGAACTTAAAATAAGTCCCAAGACCCAATAATTTAAAAACCACCTCTGAAAAGGCCTCCCTTATATGCTTGCAACCATGACTGCATTTATTATATGCTTGATAATTTCATTGGTAATTCTTTTCTTATATCATTTTAGGTAATCTGATTTTAAGGGACTTGAAAGTAAGACAAAATTAGATGTCCTTTTTGTTTTGAGTAAATTGTTTCTACTAGAAGAAGAAAGAACTTTGTAGAGTAGCTTTGAAATTTTTGTTACTCTCAGAATGCTTTCATAAAACTTAGTTTTTAAAAACCCATGCAGTTTTCCAAAATTGCATTTTTAATTTTTCACAAATCGTTACAAAAGATTCACATTTGGAAAATATCACTAAATTTTATAAGTATGAGTTTTTCAGGTTATTACCCAGTAATGGATTAAAAATTTACTTTTTAAATGGTGAATAGGTCTTTGGCAATTTGTAAACTTCTTCTCACTTAGTATTTTGCTATTTATTTGAAGCATAAATTCCTATTTATATTTCCTTTCTTCAAAAGAAAATGAGTGGGCCACCTATGTTTAAACAAAAAATTACAACTTATTTACATATGTTTGCACAGATTATACAGTCTCTTCTTGACATAGTTTATGTTATTATTTCCCTTCTCTCTTTGTCAAACTGCCTTTACTACTCTTTGACATAACTGCAAAATCAATGGATGTGACAGACAAACCATGCATGAGTATTCAAAATGCAAAAAGAATGTCAAGGACCATAAAAATCCGCTTTTATCTGGGAATACTCTGAGTGCTTTAAATTTTGGCTCTAACATCTTCAAAGCAAGCAAAGCAAATTTTATCTTCTCGCAGGCTGTTAAGAAATTCTGATTACTGCCAGGTGCATTGATGCATGCCTGCAATCCCAGTGGTTTGGGAGACTGAGACAGGATGATTGAAAGTTCAAGACCAGCCTCAGAAAGTTAGCAAAGCCCTTAAACAATTTAGCATGATCCTAACTCAAAATAATAACTCAATTTTAAAGTGGCCCTGGGTTAAATCTCTAGTACTAAAAAAAGGGAGAAGAAAAGAAAGAAACAAAAAAGAGAGAAAAGAAATTTTGATCAGCTCATGAGATAATACAATCATCTTTGTTGCTTTCATTATTTATATATTTTATTGCATACTAAATACACTTGGGGCTTCAAGTAAGTGAAGGCCAATTAAATTTGAGTCTTTACACTGTAAGTTTTTATTGATCCTTATGAAAATTCTACCTTTTTTTCATAACCAGTGAAAATCAGAGGTTTAGGAATTACATTATAGTAATTTACATTAATGATAAAAAGTTGCTTGTGTATAATCCTGTGATATTTAGTTAGTTGAGTTTGAGACATTGTTTACTTTGTTTCATACCAATACCAAAATTCTGATTGTAGAACAGGAACCTATTTGGACAAGCATGCTAGTTCATGATCTTCTCATGAGCAAGAGAGTAAAGTATTGGGTGAACTACAATTGACAACTTGCAAAGCTATAGAATAAGCAGATTTATAGCTCTGTCTGTTACCTCCTTATAACTCAGTCTAAGCACCTGAAAGATTAATTAGAAAGCTGCCCTGCATCTTATTAAATACTAAAAATTATAGAAAATAATTTGTTGTCCTTATTTCTCAAAGTTGGGAGATTAATAGTAAAATTGATAATAAATAATTTGGTGTCAGCATTGTTTTATTTACCCTGTTAGTCAAGATTTAACTTTTTGGTATTGCTTATGCAATTTTTATCCAATGTAATAAAGTATTAATTTAACCTTTTATTATTTTTTATATCTTAATCAGATACATAAAGTTATGTGTAATGTAAAGTTACATGTAGTAGTAATCTCAGCCTAAAATAAATTCTCTTATTTGAAATAAAATATAGAGTAAAAATTAATTTATTTCCTTAAGGTACCTTTCAAAATTGCTCCTTCTTCAAGTTATCAGGATTTAGAAACTTAGAGTGATAATAATTCTAGTCTTCATTTCTGGATAATTAGTGTATGCCATATTAAATTGGCAAAGGGATGGCAAATGTTTTGCATCATTTACAGCAATTAGTAATACTCAAAAGCAGTGAGGTCTCTCTTAGTCTAAATTTATCCATGTAACAAGAAGAATATGGAATGCATTGTAATTTATATTCCATGTATACCTTTTCGTTTTTTTTCACTGTATTTATTTGTTTATTTATTTTTATCTTTTAAAATATCTTTTTTTATTGTAAACAAATGGAATACATGTTGTTTCTCTGTTTGTACATGGCGTAAAGGCATACCATTTGTGTAATAATAAATTTCATGGGGTAATGTTGTTTGATACATTCTGTTATTTTTTCCCTTCCCCCAACCCCTCCCACCCCTCTTTTTCCTCTAAACAGTCCTTCCTTCCTCCATTCTTGCTCCCCTCCCTAACCCTAACTCTAACCCTAACACTAACCCCTCCCACCCCCATTATGTGTCATCATCCACTTATTAGCGATATCATGCGTCCTTTGGTTTTTTGAGATTGGCTGATCTCACTTAGCATAATATTCTCCAATTTCATCCATTTGCCTGAAAATACCATAATTCTATCATTCTTTATGGCTGAGTAATATTCCATTGTATATATATTATATATATATATATATATATATATATATATATATATATATATCACAGTTTCTTTATCCATTCATCAATTGAAGGACATCTAGGTTGGTTCCACAATCTGGCTATTGTGAATTGAGCAGCTATGAATATTGATGTGGGTGTATCTCTGTAGTACACTGATTTTAAGTCCTTTGGGTATAGGCCAATGTGGGGGCGCCAGGCTCTCCTTGCAGTGCTTGAAAGAGTTCCACTGAAGGATGATTGCAGAGACTCATCCTAAAAGGATTGTAGCCAGATGTATGCCTCCCTTGATTGGATGTTATTCTGTGGAGTTTTCCTAATTATATATTACTCACTTCAGTCTGAGGATCTTGCTAGAGGTGATGGGAATATTTCTACAAATTTCCAGAAAAACATCACGGAGACAAAACACATGTTGAAACCCTGTGATGTTAACCTCACTACAGGAGAATGTTTTTATTATGTTAAAAATCAAACACTGCATTTACTGGCACAGCCAGAACCTGTTGGGGCACAGAAATTTATAGATAACAATGTTTCCCCAAGTTCTAAGCACAAAGCACCTCCCACAGTAGCTACTAGATATGGACTTGCTTATTTTAACTATGGCAAGCCCTGGTACCCCTTAAAGGCAAGCCCTTAGAGAAGGTAGATATAAATCTCCCCCTGTCTCTTACAAGGTGGTTTAATCAACATGATGGTTTTGTTTTTGTGTGGTGGTAAGGTAAAAAAATAAGGTTTCACAACGTTCTTTCTTTCCTACAAAGAATAGGTCACCCCTATAATAAACATTGGCACACAATGCCCTGTTCTGGGAAAAAGAGCTACATAAGACAATATAATCTATTCAGTAAAAAAAACTTGGCCATGAGAACCACTGCGACCGCTGCCCTCCTGTAGCCCTTCACTCAGCAATTTAGATATTAACCAGATGGACCTAGCACAAATGGTCACTTGAGATTATTTGTATATTGCTTTAACTGCAAGAATAATAATAGTCTTAGGTCACATAGAGTTTGGATATTAAGGAAATAAACATTGTATTAGCTCATTGACATAGTTAGATATACTTAAAACAATTGTGATTAGGTAAGGATGATCTGTAAGGTTACTGTTTTCTTATGGCCTTCTTTGTTTCTATAGTTTTCTCTCAAGAAAATTTTTTACCATTTCTATATTTTTATTTATCTCCCTTTTAACTGCATTTATCTCTAATTTATATTTCCAGCAGTAATTTTTCTCTTGATTCCTCCATTAGATTTTTACTACTCTAATAACTCTCTTCTTGGATATTTTATAAATAGCTCAACTTCAACTAGTAACTCATATGGCATGTTTTTCTTATTTGGGGGGTACTGAGGATTGAACCCAGGGGAATTTGTACACTGAACTACATCCCCAGACCTATTTTGTATTTCTTCTAAAGTCTTCTCCAATTTTCTTCTTTAGTGTTCTTTAGTTTTCATTGTAGAACTTTACCACTTTTGTTAGATTGATCCCCAAATATATTATTTATTTTTGAGAATATTGTAAATGGTATCATTTTCCTAATTTGTTTCAGCAGACTGATCATTGTAGATAAGAATATCATTGATTTATGGTTGTTGACATTGTACCCTATTTTGCTCAATTTATTTATGAACTCTAGAAGTTTTATGGTGGATACATTTTTCTTCTTGTAAATATAGGATCATGTAGTCAGCAAACAGAAATAATTGGAAATCTTTTCCTATATATATATATTTAAATTTCCTTCTTTTGCCTAATTGCCCTGGCTAGAGTTTCTAGGACTCTGCAGAATAATAGGGGAAAATTGGGCATTCCTATATATATATATTTAAATTTCCTTCTTTTGCCTAATTGCCCTGGCTAGAGTTTCTAGGACTCTGCAGAATAATAGGGGAAAATTGGGCATGCTTTCTCCTCCTGTTTTTAGAGAAAATGCTTTCAATTTTTCTCCTTTTGTATAATTTCTTCCTTTGGTTTATCATACATAACCTTTACAATGTTAAGGTAATTTCCTTCTATCCCTAGTTTCTCTAGTGAGTTAAAACTGTGTGTTCTACTTTTTCAGATGTTTTTTCTATATCTCTTGAAATAACCAGATGATTTTTGTCCTGATGTCCATTTATGTGTTGTATTACTTTTACTGATTTCGATATGTTGAACCAACATTGCATCCCTTGGATAAAACTCACTTTATCATGAGGCATTTGATCTTTTTATGTGCTTTTCTATGCAGTTTGCCAGCATTTTAAAAAAAAATTGTATCTATGTTCATCAAGTATATTGGTCTGTAGTTTCTTTCTGTTTTAGTCAACATTTTCATTGCTGTGACTAAAAGACACAACCATAATAATTGCAGAGGAGGAAATGTTTGAGGGCTCATGGTTTCAGAGGTATTAGTCTATGGAAGTCCTGCTTCATTCCTTGGGACTTGAAACAAGGCAGAATATCATGGAAGAATTGTGTGGAAGAGATATGCTGCTCTCATGATTATCAGAAAGGGGGAAAGAGAGAGAGAGAGAGAGAGAAAGAGAGAGAGAGAGAGAGAGAGAGAGAGAGAGTCTCCACTCACCAGATATAAAACTTATACCCCAAAGTCAGGCCCAATTGTCCCACATTCTCCAGCCATTCCCTACCTGCCTACAATTACCACTCAATTGATCCTGTATGTGATTAATTCCCTTATTGTGTTAAGGCAATTGTAACCCAGTTCTTTTTTCTCTGAATATTCTTGCTTTGTCTTTGCCTGGTTCCATCATTAATTCATTGTTTTTATGAACTGAAGCATGATGTTTTGATATATGCATATAATGCATAATGCTAAATCTCTCTAATTTACAAATCCATCATCCCATTTACCTGCATTTTGTGCAGAGATATTTGAAATGTAATCCCTTAGCAATTTTAATCATGCCATACATTATTATTATTAAAAATGATCATAAAAATATTTCACTGAGAAAATGTATATTATACTTATACATATATTATCCAGTCTATTATCCATGGGCATTTTGGGGTAATTTATAGTTTTTAGATTATAATAAATAATCCTAGTATTTATACCCATTTTTAAGAAGATGAAAGATATATACCTGTTTATATTAGAAAGATATTTACTTGCAATGCAATGTATAGATCATGAGATATAGTTTTAAGTACACCACATAATTTTCCATAGTGGTTGTTCCAGTATCACATGAGTGAACATACTGCACTGATGTCATAAAAAATATTTAATATATTTTATTTTTTCATATTAGTCATCCTGATAGGTGCATTTTTGCTATCTCATAGCTTTAATTTTCACTTACTTTATAAATAATTTATTTGACTTTTCTTAAGCTTATTAAGTATTTTGATATTCATTTGAATCAACTGCTTTAACTTTTAGGTGTTTCTTCTATTGCAATGTTGTTTTTAGTTATTGATTTGTATGAAGATTATGCATTATCAATATGAGCTTTGTGCAGAAAATATAGTATAATTATCTGGCACTGTATGCCTTCTTACCTACTGCATTGTTGGCATTATTTTGAGAAACTGGTTCTGGTTTTAAGAAAATCCCACACGCCATTTTTCTTTAACATTTTCTACAACTCATTTATGAAACATTCTCAAATTCAAAGTCATAAAATATATTATGTTACTTTCATATTAGTTTCTAAAATCAATATCAGAGTACTTGTCTGGCATATGACAGGTGTAGTAATATTTTTTTTAAATATGAACATCCATATGGAAATATTAGCCCCTACAAAAAATGCAGATATATATATATATATATATATATATATGTACATGTATGAGTGTGTGTGTGTGTGTGTGTGTATTCTAATTTTTTTCAGTTCATTAAGATTGAGAGAGAGAGAGAGACACTGTTTCTCATTGTTGAAACACTGGTTTAGTTTTTCTTGTTTTTCAGATCAGTATCTGTTTATTTTATAGGGGTGATCCCTCATCTGAACTCTCATCTTTGTCTCCAAAGTTCAGGGAGATTTTAGGAAAATTTACTCTGTCCTCAGGTGTGTTTCCTTCTTAGTTGTCTCTTGCTTGACTTTATAATTTTGCAGATGATTCAAAGGAAAAGCAAGCTCTTAGTCTGTCTCAGAATTCTGTTCATTTTCATTCCTCAAGACACTAATTTAACCTCTTCATTCTCTTAAGACAACCACATTTCTGATGGCTTTTCTGAACCTACCAGAGAATTTATTTCAAAGCCTGGATTTGCCAATATTTTCTATCTACCACATTTCCTTATTCCTAAGTAGCAGTAAATTCTTACCTGAGCCTTGCGAAGTTCCCAACTGTGAGTTATATGCATCTCCAATACATATTACATGTACCCTATTGTATGTATAAATGAATGTCTTTTTATAAACTAACTGTTCTAGTCACTCCTGGTAGACTGCTTAGTCTAATCTAAACTATGGTAACATATTTGTGGGAGAAATTGAAAGCAACAAAATTTACATTTTAAAATGCAATAGTGAAAATACAATGCTTTAATCTTTTAATAAGTATTCACAGTGTATTAAGAAGAAATTTTAAAACTCAGTTACAAAGGAAGATCTAACATTTGTATGTCTACAGAATATATTTAGGTATCATTATTCTTAGGAAAGGATATTCAATAAGGTCAAGATTTCAAATCACCATAAATTATCAAAATAATTTCAATTATTTCCAATTTGTTGGTGATTAGATTTGAAAAAGAAATTTATCTCAATACTATTAGAAGAATGAACATGAGAAACTACACAGGAAATAATTTTAAAAGATATTTTATATTGAAAAACTAGCCCTGTTTATTATTAAAATACATCCATTATTGCAGTACTGTGATGGCAGACATGACATCAACAGAATGAACTTGAATACAGACTGCTATTTACACACAAATTACACAGTAATTTTTTCAAGTTGGATATTTCAGTTAATAGAAGTGATTAAGTATTATAAAATGTAATAAATATCAAATCTTAAATATACACTATACTTTGCCTCAAACATGAACTGAAATTATACATAGATAAAATAAGAAAAAAAGATTCTAAGTACTGTAGAAGAGGAAATCATCTCATTTATTGGTGAAATTGACACAGTTTAGGCTTCTAGTTTAGTACTCAAAAACTAGAAACTGTTATGGACAATATATTTTGAGTAATAAAAATGTTAAAATATTGCATGATGAGAAACCAGATTGAAAAATATATGAATGATCCAAATATTAAAAAGAATGCAGAGTAATAGTAATCTTTAAAAAGATTTTACATATTTTTTAGTGAAAAGAAAGAAAGATATGGCAAGGCCTCAAGATCTAAACTTAGCTAAATTTGAGGCTGTACAAAAGCAGAAAGTGAAGGCTAATGAAGAATTTTATTAAAATTCTACCAACATACACACACACACCCACACACCCACACACACACACACAAAGAGAGACTGCACAGAAAATGTGGAAGGACCATTCATTCTAATCACTTCATGAAATTTCTTTACAATTATTGACTACAAAGAAAACCAAAATGAAACTTTAGAAGTAGGTAAAAAACTCTCAATTTCAGTAGTGTGTGAAATAATTGACCTCATATCAATAGAGAAGTAGACTCATGCCACACTGCAAGAACTATGCCAAAGAGGTTATATGTAGATAATTCCACCTTAAAAAAGCAGAATGCATATATTTTTCAAGTCTCTTTGGAATATTTCTTATGCTGGAGAATCTATTGCATCAGCAAACAAGCCTCAATAAATTTAAAGGAATCTAAATAATACAATTTTAGTATCTACAAAGAATAAGATCCATCAAATGAATAGTACTGATATTAAAATATGTCAAGTCCTACAACACATTTTAAAATAACCAATAGTGTAAAAACAGTTCATATCATCAATTAAACATGTTTTAAGATGAATGAAACAAAGACAAACCTAATAACATGCAAAATTTATGGCATGAGGTTTAAAATGAATTCAGTGCTCATTTTATCAAAGCAATATCAAATCAATAAACTAAACTTCCACCATAAGAAATAGGTGAAAGGAATAAAGCATGCAGAATCTAGGAGAAAAAGAACTTTGAGAACAAAAATAAATATTACAAAAGTATAAAGAGAACATCAAATAAAACTTGGTTTGTGGAAGAAAAGTCCAAACCTTTAACAAGAATGATTTTTGAAAAACAATATACTAAATTACTAAAATTAGGAGAGATTGTCACTACAGATTTGTTAATAAAAATTTTAAGAAAAGGAATACTCTGAAAAATATTTCTAACAGTATTAAAGTATTAAAGTATAAGTGTATTAAGTAAGATACACTTATTGAAAAAGAAGAAATAGGACAGACAAGACATAAAAACACAGAGGATGGATTGATAGCTTAAAATATTTTCTCAAGCCCATGTCCCAACTATTTTACTAGTGAATAAACAATCATAAAATAGAATTAATACTTTTCAAAATCTTCAAAGAAAAAATTAATGAAGCAGAATGTTTCCCAAATCAATATAATGTAGTAACACCTTAATACCAAAATCAAAGACATCCCAAGAAAACTAAAAATACAGGTAAATATTCTTAGAAATTTGACAAGATTTCTAAAAATATACTAAATACAATATGCAACAAAATGCTTAGAATTGAAGATAAAATGGAATTTATCATAGGAAAGAAAGATTATTTTCACATTGAACAATAAATACAGTAACTTATTCTAGAGATTGAATTGTTTCCCCCAATAATTCTAAATGTAAGTGGATATAAAAACTATAGGGCATAATTTAGATTATATCAGGATATAGGGTTTCTAGGACATAATTTATATAAAAGAGGTTTTAAGTATGGGTCTAATTAAAAAGATTGGCAATTTCTTATAAGTGTTCTAGAATTCTTCTTTATATTTGAATATTTATGCTGAGGAAGGATCACCTGAGACATAATGAAAGAGTGTCAGTATAAAACTCAACAAGCGAGTCCTCACCAGACAATAAACCTGATGGTGCTTTGACCTTTGACCTTTCATCCTCCAGAACTGTGAAAATAAATTCCTGTTGCATTTGACACGTGATCTAAGGCATTTGTTATTGCAACTCAAGATGACAAAGAAATCATATTGATAGAATTAAGGGTAAATAAATATCATGAAAATAGATACAGAAAAAGAAATTCATGTGAAGACAAAACCAAACACTTTCCAACAAATTTTTCATTTCATATTTGCAAACAGAATTTCCAGAAAGTGTAGTTGTATATCAAGTCCCACAGTCCTTGAGAGTATCACCAGAGAAAGATTTGCCCCTGCGTTTGGAATCAAGAAAAGGTGTGTGGATGAACTCTGAGCAGACAATTCTCCTCAGTGATCCGTGGTGGCCTGAAGTGGGAGGATAGGCAAGGACATCTGGGACATATTATATGCTAAAATTGTTATTATATAAGAAGACTATTGGGGTAATTCAAACCTGAATTCCAAGCCATTCCAACCACAATCAATTCATTTTGTTCCCATTGTACCTCCTCCTCCTTGACATTCTTTTTAAAAATACTAATGGGCATGTAAATGGCCAAAATCAAGAAGCCAGAGGAGGTACTGAATCTCACCTGTCATCTCAGGGATGGGGGAGGCTAAGTCAGGAGGTTCTCCAGTGCAAAGCCAGAATCCCTAAATTTCAGAGGGGATAAGCAACTTAGTGAGACCCTGTCTGTAAATACAAATACACAAAGGGAAGAGGTGGTGGCTCAGTGAATATGTGACCCTGGGCCAAACATATGCTGGTAGATTTAAAAAAAAAAGAAAACCCTCATCTAATTTAGAAACTTCCCAAGGTCCTGTTTACTGCACTCCTCTCAGCAATCCTTGCACTAAGATTAGCTTCCAGAAAGTCACTTCCATTGAGCATTCCATCATTAACTTCCATCCAAATCTTGCTACACTGGTTTTGCTGCTTCTCAAAGAAATGCTTAGTTTGTAAACAATGCTCCTGTGAAATGACAGCAAATCAAGAGACAACTATATATTCAAAGTAGAACAGGTTGGCATCCAGCCAGTTGAGATTGAAGGGCATGGAGATTCCAGACTACTTCAGAAGAGTGCACTTGGTTTTTCTCCCCAGGGCTCTTTCTAGGTCTTGGGAGTCATGGGTCCCGATAAGTGTGTGCAAATCCTTGGTGATGTCACAGAAAGGCAGACTGACAGCAGTATGGTGTCACGGTGCCCATGGCAATGACAGGTGCTTTTGGCTCTGGCCCTCTCTGACAAATACTCGGCAAGTGCCAGCTCAGCTGTGATGTTAGGAGGGAAGACCATGGTGAACAACCCCAGGTGCCTGGTATTTTCAAGAAATGTGATCCTGACTTATTCACCCACTGAAAGGGGAGTGAGGGTGTGTTGGGCACATGGCCCATCTGGCCTATAAGAGGTCCAGTTCCTTCCTAATCAGGGGACCCCCCTGAAAACTGACAGCCCTCACTACCCTCGAGGCCTGCTGGTGGCACTTCCATCGTTCCTTAGCACCAGGCAAACTGGCATCTGGTGAAGCCAGTTCTGAGGCAGGCTGTTGGACCTCACCAGGTCTAGTGGCCAGGGAAGCCACAGGAGCATGTCTAATTGCTCAGTCAAGGAGCAACCAGTAAGATACTGGACAAAGTGGCTTTGACCTTGCACACAGCTCCTCCAAGCCTGGGCTCACCCACTATAATGCTCACTCAGGAAACTGGCCTAGGGCCCTCACAGTCACTCAGAGTGATGGCTATTGAGAGCTTCAGACGTAGGATTGGGGTGCCTCCAGTGCAACTCACTGGGTTAGGTGATGATTGAGTGAGAAACACCACACAAATTCTTGTGGGGTGCTCCTCCTTTCCTACAGTGCCCAAACAGGTGACAACTGAAATCAGTAATGTTGGACTTCTATTCTAAGTGGAGGTGGGTGACTTCTGTGCTCCCTATTGAAGAAATAAGTGAATGACTCAGTTATTTAGCATGTGTGATGGAGGTCAGGAGGCAGCTAGCCAGCAAGCAGAGCTGTTTTGTTTACACTCCACATCCAAGGCCCCACTATATTTTGTGCTACCCTACAATTAGACCACCCCTAGAAATTTTCTTGGCCAGAGTTTCCAAGGTACCCTTCAACTTACATTTAAATTTACAAATATCTGGAAAATCTGCCTTGAAATAAAGGTTCATCCTCTTGAAGTGACTTGTGCCTCTCAGACACAAGGTTCTCTGTGACAATGCCCATGGTCTTTATAGCAAGTCCTGGGGGATGCAGACTGCAGGTGAGTATCACACCCTGCCACAAAGATGCTCCAAGAAAGTGAATGTGATGGATAAAACAAGTGCCTGCGGTGATCCAAGATGGCAGACTAGAAGGTGACTGCATCTCCTGTCACTCCAGAACCCAGGATTCAAGAAGGGGGGGCATTGAGAGCCTCAGACTAAAATAGAGTCATGTGGTGAGTCTCCCCCACCTGAAGCTTGGCCTGGGCAGCAGGCCTGGATAGGGGCAGCTTGTTAGGGCAGGGCAGGGCAGCTAGAGTCTTCCCCAGGTAGCCCTGCTCCCTCTAGTTGTGGGCTTCTCCCACACGGTCAGCTTTTCAGAACAGACCACGCAGTGAGAGACTTTCTGCACAGAACCAGCTCCAAGTTCGGTTCTGGTAGGCAGCTTCAGGGACAAGGACAGGGCAGTCAGGGATGTCCCCAAGCAGCCCTGGTCCCTCCAGCAGGAGGTGCCTTTCGAGGAGAGCTTCTCAGAGCAGGAGGCCCAGTGACAGCCTTTCTACAAAGAGCCAGCCACAAGTCCTGGTGTCAGCAGAGAGCTCAGACCTGCAGGCAGCCTCTGGGACCAGGGTAGGGCAGCCAGAGACTTCTCCAGGTGGCCCTGACCCCTCTGGCCTCAGGCTCTTTCCAGCAGCTGATCCAAGATGGCAGACTAGAGGGTGACTGCATCTCCTGTCGCTCCAAAACCCAGAATTCAAGAAGGGGAGACATTGAGAAACTCAGACTAAAATAGATCCACAGGGTGAGTCTCTCCCAACAGGTGAAGCTCAGTCTGGGCGGCAGGCCTGGATAGGAGTGGCTTATCAGAGCAGGGCAGGGTAGCTAGAGTCTTCCTGAGGTAGCCTTGCTCCCTCCAGCAGTGGGCTCCTCCCACACAACCGGCTTCTCAGAACAGCCCCCTCAGTGAGAGCCTTTCTGCACAGAACCAGCTTCAAGTACCAAAGCCAGCAGCAAGCTCCAGCCCACAGGCAGCTTCAGGGACAAGGACAGGGCAATGAAGGACTTCCCCAAACAGCTCTGTTCCCTGCAGCAGCAGGCTCTTTCATGGCCAGCTTCTCAGAGCAGACCGCACAGTGAGAGCCTTTCCATACAGAGCCAACTCCAAGCCCTGGAACCAGTAGCGGGCTAGGGGCAGATTTCTGTGGAAGCACTGCATTATTAAGTTCCTCCAAGATTTCAGGCTACTCATGGCTGACAGGTGATACATTGGAAATCTACAGGGACACTATAAGCCAATAGAGGAAATCTGCAATATCTCAGAGTTCCACTGATATCTGACCAATATGAGAAAACAAGGGAAGAAAATGTCCCAAACAAACCTAGATACTATATCAATAAAACCCAATGACAGCACAGCAGAAGAAATGTCAGAAAGGGAGTTCAGAATGTACATAATAAAATCAATCAGGGAAGTAAACAAGGAGATGAAAGAGCAAATGCAGGAATTAAATGATCACACCAATCAACATTTAAAAGAGCAAATAAGGGAAGCAAGAGATCATTTCAATAAAGAGTTAGAGAAACTGAAAAAAAAACCAAACAAGCAGAAATTCTTGAAAAGAAGGAAACAATAAACCAAGTTAAAAACACCATAGAAAGCATAACCAATAGGAGAGAAAACCTGGGAGACAGAATCTCAGATATTGAAGAAGAAATATTTAATCATGAAAACAAAATTGACCAAACAGAGAAGATGGTAAGAAATCATGAACAGAATCTACAAGAATTATGGGATATCATGAAAAGATCAAATTTAAGAATTATTGGGATTGAGGAAGGCTTAGACAAACAAACCAAAGGAATGAACAATCTATCCAATGAAATAATATCAGAAAACTTCCCAAATCTGAAGAATGAAATGGAAAACCAAGTACAAGAGTCTTATAGGACTCCAAATATACAAAATTACAACAGACCCACACCAAGGCACATTATTATGAAAATACCTAACATACAAAATAAAGACAGAATTTTAAAGGCTGTGAGAGAAAAGAATCAAATTACATTCAGGGGGAAACCAATAAGAATATCAGCAGATTTTTCAATCCAGACCTTAAAAGCTAGAATGGCCTGGAACAACATTTACCAAGTCCTGAAAGAAAAAAAAAAAAAAAAAAAAAAAAATGGATGCCAACCAAGAATCTTATACCCAGCAAAACTTACTTTCAGATTTCACGATGAAATAAGATCCTTCCATGATAAACAAAAGCTAAAGGAATTTACAAAAAGAAAACCGGCATTACAGAACATTCTCAGCAAAATATTCCATGAGGAAGAGATGAAAAACAACGATGCAAATCAGCAATGGGAGGAACTAGCCTGAAGGAACAGCCAAATAAAGGAGAAACCAAACCATGTAGAAAAATAAGAATGAGTCAAATGACTGGGAATACAAATCATATCACAATAATAACCCTGAATGTTAATGGCCTGAACTCATCAATCAAAAGACATAGACTGGCAGATTGGATTAAGAAGAAAAATCCAACAATATGCTGCCTGCAAGAGACTCATCTCATAGAAAGAGATACCCATAGACTAAAGGTGAAAGGATGGGAAAAAACATAACATGCAGATGGACACAGCAAAAAAGCTGGAGTATCCATCCTCATTTCAGATAATGTGGACTTCAAGCCATAACTAGTCAGAGGGATAAAGAAGGACATTACATACTGCTTAAGGGAAGCATAAATCAGCAAGACATAACAATCATAAATATCTATGCCCTGAACATTGGCTCATCCATGTTCGTCAAACAAATTTTTCTCAATTCCAGAAATCAAAAAGACCACAACACAATAATACTAGGCGATTTTAACACAACTCTCTCACCATTGGATAGATCTTCCAAACAAAAATTGAATAAAGAAAGCATAGATCTCAAAACACAATCAAAAATTTAGACTTAAATGCCATATATAGAATATATCATCCAACAAAGAATGAATACACTTTCTTCTCAGCAGCACATGGATCCTTCTCTAAAATAGACCATATTTTATGCAACAAAGCTAGTATTAGCAAATACAAGAAGATAGAGATACTACCTTGTACTCTATCAGATCATAATGGATTGAAATAAGAAATAAATGACAGAATAAAAAAAAAAAACTTCTCCAATACCTGGAGATTAAATAATACACTATTATATGATAATTGGATAACAGAAGACATCAGGAGAGAAATTTAAAAATTCTTAGAAGTAGACAAGAACAAAGACACATCATATCAAAATCTCTGGGACACTGTGAAAGCAGTAATTAGAGGAATATTTATTTCATGGGGTGCATTCAACAAAAGAAGTAGAAGTCAACAAATAAACAACGTAACACTACAGCTGAAAGCCCTAGAAAAAGAAGAACAGACCAACACCAAAAGTAGTAGAAGACAGGAAATTGTTAAAATCAGAGCTGAAATCAGCAAAATTGAAACAAAAGAAACAATCAGAAAAATAAACCAAATAAATAGTTGGTTCTTTGAAAAAATAAACAAAATTGATTAACCCTTAGCCACACTAACAAAGATAAAGAGGGAGAAAACTCAAATTACTAAAATTCTAAATGAACAAGGAAATATCACAACAGACACGAGTGAAATACAAAACATAATTAAAGCTATTTTGAAAACCAATACTCCAACAAAACAGAAAACCTCAAAGACATCAACAAGTTTCTAGAGACATATGAAATACCTAAACTGGAGGAGAACATACACAACTTAAATAAATCAATTTCAAGCAATGAAATGGAAGAGGTCATCAAAAGCCTACCAACAATGAAAAGTCCGGGACCAGATGGGTTCTCAGCTGAGTTCTACAAAACCCTTAAAGAAGAGCTCATTCCAATACTCCTCAATGAATTCCATGAAATAGAAGAGGAGGGAACCCTCCGAATCTCATTGTATGAAGTCAATATCACCCTGAAACCTAAACCAGACAGAGACATATTGAGGAAAGAACTTTTCAGACCAATAACCTTAATAAACATCGATGCAGAAATTCTCAACAAAATTTTACCAAATCTCATACAAAATATATTAAAAAGATAGTGCACCAAGATCAAGTGGGTTTTTTCCCAGGGATGCAAGGTTGGTTGAACATCAGGAAATCAATAAATGTCATTCACCATATCAACAGACTTAAAGTTAAGAATCACATGATCATTTCAATAAATGCAGAAAAAGCATTCGATAAAATACAGCATCCCTTCATGCTCAAAACAGTAGAAAAAAAATTGGGGTAGTGGGAATATTCCTTAACATTGTAAAGGCCATCTACGCTAAGCCCATGGCCAATATTATTCTAAATGGTGAAAAACTGAAAGCATTCCCTCTATAAACTGGAACAAGGCAGGGATGTCCTCTTTCACCACTTCTATTCAACATCATCCTTGAAACTCTAGCCAGAAATTAGACAAACCAAAGAAATTAAAGGGATACAAATTGGAAAAGAAGAACTCAAACTATCCCTGTTTGCTGATGACATGATTATATATTTAGAGGAACCTGGAAATTCCACCAGAAAACTTTTAAAACTCATAAGTGAATTCAGTAATGTAACAGGGTACAAGATCAATGCTCATAAATCCAATGCATTTTTATACATAATTAATGAATCTTCAGAAAGAGAAATCAGGAAAACTACCTCATTCACAATAGCATCAAAAAACATATAATACTTGAGAATCAATCTCACAAAAGACGTGAAAGACCTCTAGAATGAGAACTACAGAACACTAAAGAAAGAAATTAAACAAAACCTTAGAATATGGAAAGATCTCCCATGTCCTTGGATAGGTAGAATTAATATAATCAAAATGGCCATACTACCAAAAGTGTTATACAGATTCAATGCAATTCCAAATAAAATCCCAATGATGTACCTTACAAAACTAGAGCAAGTAATTATGAAATTCATCTGGAAGAATAAGAAACCCATAATAGTTAAAGCAATCCTCAGTAGAAAGCATGAAGCAGGGGGTATCACAATACCAGATCTTCAACTACTACAAAGCAATAGTAACAAAAATGGCATGGTATTGGTACCAAAATAGACAGGTAGACCAATGGTACATAATAGACGACATGGACACAAACCCAAATGAATACAATTTTCTCATACTAGATAAAGGAGCCAAAAATATGCATTGGAGAGAAATAGCCTCTTCAACAAATGGTGCTGGGAAAACTGGAAAACCATATACAACAGAATGAAATTAAACCCTTATCTCTCACCCTGCACAAAACTCAACTGAAAATGTATCAAGGACCTCAGAATCAGACCAGAGACCCTGCATCTTATAGAAGAAAAAGTAGGTCCAAATCTTCAGCTTGTTGGCTTAGGATCAGACTTCCTTAACAGGACACCCATAGCACAAGAAATAAAAGGAAGAATCAACAACTGTGATACATTCAAACTAAAAAGCTTTCTCTCAGCAAAGGAAACTATCAGTAATGTGAAGAGAGAGCCTACAGAGTGGGAGAATATATTTGCCACTCATATTTCAGATAGAGCACTAATTCCCTGAATATATAAAGTACTCAAAAAAACTCTACACCAAGAATACAAATAATCCAATCACCAAATGGACTAAGAAAATGAACAGACACTTCACAGAAGAAGATATACAAGCAATCAACAGATACATGAAAAAATGTTCAACACCTCTAGTTATAAGAAAAATGCAAATCAAAAGTACCCTAAGATTCCATCTCATCCCAATTAAAATGGTAATTATCAAGAACACAAGCAACAATTGGTGTTGGCTAGGATGTGGGGAGAAAGGCACACTCATACATTGCTGGTGGGGTTGCAAATTAATGCAGCCACACTAGAAAGTGGTATGGAGATTCCTCAGAAAGCTTGGAATGGAACCACCCTTTGACCCATCTATCCCACTCCTTGGCCTATACCCAAAGAACTTAAAATCAGCATACTACAGAGATACAGCCACATCAATGTTCATTGCTGCTCAATTCACCATAGCCAGATTGTGAAACCAACCTAGAGGTCCTTCAATTGATGAATGGATAAAAAACTGTGGCATATATATATATATATATATATATATATATATATATATATATATATATATATATATATACAATGGAATATTACTCCACCATGAAGAATGATAAAATTATGGCATTTGCAGGCAAATGGATGAAATTGGATAATATCATGCTAAGTGAGATAAGCTAATCTCATAAAACTAAAGGATGAATGATCTCCCTGATAAACAGATGAGGACATATAATGGGGGGTGGAAGGGTTTAGCGTTAGCGTTAGGGTTAGGTTTAGGGTTACGGTTAAGGATTGTGGTAAAAATGGATGAAGGAAGGACTGTATAGAGGGAAAAGAGGAGTGGGAAGGGTGGGGGAAGGAACAAAAACGAATGAATCAAACAACATTATCATATATAAATTTATGATTACACATATGGTATGCTTTGACTCCATGTACAAATAGAGAAACAACCTGTATCCCATTTGTTTACAATAAATAAAAGAAAAAAAAAAAAAAACCAAGTGCTTGATAGTGATGTGAGGAGCACAGTTTTCCAATGCATAATAACCTCTTGACATGTGCTTCATGTTGCAAGACAAGAATTGTACAAAGTTTCAAAGCTGAGTATTGGAAAATGGAAGTGCTATGAACTTTTGTGTAGGGCACAAACTGTGGAAAGTTGTTTGAAATAAAAAGATAAATTCATTAAACAGACACTAAAAAAATGTTTTCATTGCTTATGATCTGCAAATATATACCTATTGACACTTGAACTTCAAAATAATATACCAAAACAGCAAGAAGGACATGAATGCCTTTGCAAATTCATGGCTCTCTCCTATTGCTTGAAATGAAGAGCAGATAACATGCATGCTGATATTGCTTGTCATACACATGACCAATGAGGAAAGACTTTCTCTCCACTACACCAGCAGCAGCAAAGGACCACAATTTACACACAGAATTAGAAAGACAGCCCTGAGTGATGGCTCTCAAAATAAATACTACCCTTCATCATCAGAGTTTGAAACATAAGAAATCTCTGCTAAAATGCAAAATCACAGACCTGATATGGTTGAAACCTGAATTTAAGAAACAGAAGATTTTAAAGATAAAATAAAGACGTCATTAGAGTTATTGTCCAGGAATAACAGACCCTAAATAATTATAAAATACAAAATATTTTCTTTTGATTGGTTATATGCACAACAAAGACTCTGCATGTCTAATATCCCTGATTGCCTTCTTTAAATGTGAACTTTTCAAATCGGTGTTCTTAAGTGAGGCATACCTTGAAAAACCAATCAAACCATGGACAAGATGAGAACACCACCTCCTAAACCCAATTCTACACAGCATGGCTTCAGAATATCCATCAAAATTTATTCTAGTCTCATGTACAAGTAATTTTAATAATAAAAAAATACTAAAACTCAGCAGAAAAACTGTAAAAATGTTTCATTAGATTGTGACTGGACCTACAATGAAACAATAAAGCTAGTTTTTAAATAGTCACTGTGGCTCCTTTGTGACATCAAAAGATATTAGGATATTTATTCAGCAAAAACTTACTCACTTAATTTCTTTAAGGAAAATGATATCTTCCCAAAGCATAGCAAAACAGTGAGAAAACATAGTCCCAAGAGCAGTTCTCTTTAGCCGTCACCTCTAGGTTTCCCAGCTGACCTTTAGGTTGACTTCTATTGCTCCCAAGTGTACCTTTATCCTCAGTTGATGTTATGCTCTCCCTGTGATTATTTTGGACACACATGTCCCTGTCCAGTGCCTGCTAGAGCCTTTTGAGAATGGATCTGGTCACACTTTAGGGAATGGATGAAGAGCAGAAGGACTGCTGGCACTTACTGAACATTAGGAGGTACTGTTCCTCTTCCTTACCCAAGATCTTGACCAATGAAGTGGAAATGAGGCTTTCCTTTCCTGGGGGAAAAACACAGTCATCTTTAAGTCACTTCCCAGGATGTCCACAAATCCTCTATTTTCCTCAGTATCCACCTCAGCAAGGACCATGAAGAATCACTTTAGATAAGAATCTCTGTTCGTCTATTTCCATTTTCCACTCAGGGAGCCACCTGCCTTATTGGTCCCACAACTGTCCAGTGCCTGGGAGTTGGAGATGTTCTGTAGCACAGGGAGTTGGTGATGTATGGCAGCTATGGTCCATAGTAACCAAACTGGTAAGGTCTGGAAAAGCCTCATGGCTACTCATTTTAAATAATGCACCTGGATTCCTGGGTGGCCTTCTCAATTGTCTATTTTGCCATGATGGAGTCTATAGGGCTAGGGGAATCCATGGAAAGAACTGCATCAGAAAATTCAGAGAACTTTGATGACAGGGAAGATTCAGATGCCTGCCTAGAGCACAATAGGCCTATCAGCAAGGAGTGAAAGGGAAGGCTCCCTATGTGAATTTTTGGGGTCATACTGTGGAGTCCAGCAAAATTGTGCATGGTAAGTCCGAGTGGTGACCAGAGAGTAAAAGGCTGCATGCTTCATGATCCCCAGGATGCCACAAGTTCCTAGCCAGAGGCCTGAGAGTTGACCTGGACTCTGGTTGCCTCTGCATATTCCAGCAGGACTGAGAGCCAAGCTTGGTGCAGGCTTGAGCTAAGGCACCACCATCATGGTGGAGTGGGCAGAAGGCTGACTGGATGGTCCAACAAATGTGATCAAGAGACACCCAGCAAAATGGGCCAGGAGCAGGGATGGAGTAGGGATGGAGCAGGCCAGGGTGGGAGGAAGGGAAGAAGGAAGGAAGAACAATGGAACTGGGAGCCAGTGGTGAGAGATATTTGGGGAGGGTGAGGAGTGATGGAGGGATGCAGGATTCAGGCTGGGGAGCCTCAAGTAAGTTTTTGTAATGTGGCTGATTTATTGAAATTGTTAACTACAATTCTAAGTCCCCATAATATATATGAGAATTACCTTGCAAATTGTGCACTTTTAAGAAATATTAATTATAAGATGTATGATACAATTTTGGAAAATATATCACACATAAAAATGTGAAATCAGTGACATGACACCAGCACAAACAAAAATAGTATTATAAAAGACTACAAGTCAAGCAGAATGTATTATTGAAAACATGAAGTCTAAAGAAGAATCAACTCAATGCTGCCTGGATTGCTGTGATTAAGAACCAGACTGTCCTTTAAGGGTCAAATAAGCCAGGAATCCCTCACTGAGTAGAAGATTGGTGTAGATGACTTTAATGACCCCTGGCAGCACTGAGATTCTAGGACCACTGAGACAGGATTTGCAAAGAGAGAAAAGATTACATTGATGCCCCAAGCAAGTTTCAAATTAAATAAGGTCATGGAAAAATATTCAAATAAATACAGACCCTTAAGGGAAAGAATGTGAACTAAGAAAGGAATAACAGGAGATAGGAATTAACAAGAACTTGAGATGAAGGGACTCCAAATGCTTCCAAGTCATAAGAAGCACTTGGAGTGGGGGTTGCTTCTAGAAGCTCATGCTATATATAAGCTGACTTCATTGGAGGTCTCACCTCTGTGCCCTTTCCAGCATGTCTCTTCTTGCCCTGGAGCCACATCTGTTATCCCTACATATTGTCCAGAGATCCAGTTTCCAGCCTGAGACATGCTATACACATTCAGTAACAGATGCAGCATTATCCAAATGAGTTTTCTTAAAGTTATTGCATTTTATTCACTTCCTAGCACTTCTTTGTAAACATCATTCATCATAAACAGAAGTTTTGCATATTTCTTATGTGCCATGCAGAGGTTTCCTTTATGCATTTCCTCCCTACATTTTAGTTCCAATGTCAGGAAGTTTTCCATTTCCAAGAGTGTGTTCTGTAGTGAACAGTGGTAGAGTATGGTGTTACACTGTGTGACCAGCCACATTCCAGGGTTAGGCCTTTGAAGCTTCATCTGTTTTCTTCTTATTCAATTTTCTGAACCTTTATCCAAACAATTTTTAAAGCATATTTTGAAGTAAGATAGACCTGGAGCATGGTGGCATACACCATTGACAAACAAAATGCAAGTCATTAATTGTGTTACATTTAATTAACCTAATTTTTAAAATTGTGATTAACATGAATTAGTTGTTCATGGTAATCAGGTTCTGTGTGGTATTTTAATGCTTGTGTATACAGTGTGAATCAGCCCCCCTCTAGAAATAACTATTCTACATTTGGATTGATTTTTTTTTTTTTCTTTTTGGTTTCCATGTAGAAGAAAGAATATGAAGTATTTGTGTTTCTGTGTCTGGTTTATATCTGTTAATGTCTTCTGATTCCAATCATTTCCCTGCAAATGACAATTTCATTCTTACTTGTGGCTGAATGATGTTACATTGTGTATATATACCATATTTTCTCATTCATCTGTTGATGGACACCTAGACTCACAATATTTTAACTATTGTAAAAGGGCCACTGTGTATGCAGTGCTCTCCTTAATATGCTGATTTCATAGATCTATTTGCAGTTTGTTGAGAATCCTCCATATTATTCTCCATAATAGTTGTACTAATTTACATTCCCACCAATGGTGTAGATTTTACATTTTAGAGCAGTTTGGTTCATAGCAAAATTGCAAGAAGAGTTTGAAAAGAAGGGAAATCTACAGAGGTCTCCCATATACTTACTCCCTTCCCCTACACAAGAAGAGCTTCCCTCGTCATGTGCAGTGTTACCAATGATGAACCTTCATGGACACATCATTATCCCTCAAACCCCGTAGATTATATTAGGACTCACTTGGTTCTGTAATTTGGGCAAATATATAATAACATGTACCCACAATTAAAGCATCCTACGTACTATTTTTACTGTTCTAAAACTTCCTTGTGTTCCACCTGTTGATCCACCCCCACAACTCTGGCAACCACTGATGTTTTTGCTTTCTCCATAGTTCTTCCTAAACTGTCATATGAAGCTGGAGTATAGCTCAATAGTAAAGTATTTGCCCAGCATGTGCAAGACCTGGCATCAATTCCCAGGACCACAGATAAATAAACTAGTAAAATAAAATGCTATGTAGTTGGAATCCTACAGTATTTAGCCTCTTCACATTGGCTTATTTCACTTAGTAATATGCATTTGTTTCTTCCATGTCTTTTTATGGTTTAACAGCTCATTTCTATCACTGAATAATATTCTATTGTCTTAATGTACCAATTTATCAAGTTTTGGCAATTTTGAATAAAGCCACAGTAATTAAAAAAAAAAAAAAAAAAAGAACCAGACTGTCTGCCCAGTGAATGCCATGAATTCCTTTCCTACAACATATACGAATCAGGAGGCCAGACACTAACACATTGATTATCTGACTCAGATCTATATTCCCAATGACTAACAGTGTTTAGTAGTTTGTTAAGTGATTAAAGGAACAAAGGAAGGAAATCACAGATAAAAGAGCATACTTTATTTAAGGACAAATATCTTAGACTGGATACAGTAGCACATTCCCATAATCCCAGCAACCCAAAAGGCTAAGTCTGGAGGATCACAATTTTAAAGGCAATCTCAACAGCTTAGTGACAAGTTGTCTCAAAATAAAAAGTGAAAAAAAGAGAAACTGGGGATGTAGCTCAATGGTAAATCAACACTTGGTTCAATCTAAGTGCAGAGAGAGAGAGTGATCAAAGAGTCTTAAGGCAAATGAATGAGAACTACAAACAATTATTCAAAGAAAAATCTGTTAGTTGTTTTTCAAAAAATGAATATGGTGTCTGTTTAACTTCAGGCTTCCTCAATAGCCATAAACACAGATCATTATTACATATAACTCAGAAGATTCCTTGATTTGTTTCAAAACATGAATTTATTCCCATTTTATACAAAATATCATGCAAAAATAATTTATCCAAAGATAATGGATACATGTTTTCTAAAATGAAACTTTCCAGGCTAGGTTTGCAAGCAATTCATCAACTGGGAAAATGAGAAAAAATTTCTTAAATTTATATTAGTCAAGTCCAGGGAAAATGGCATATATATTTCAGTCATTGCCTACAAGCAAAAGAAATATTTTTTTTAAAAAATGCAAAAGATAAGATTCCATAACAAGGAAAAGTTCAGGAATGTGATACTTTCTCCTTGTAAAAATAAAGAGAATTGATAAGAATAATTCTTCTGTAAACAGTATTCAATTTTATTTTAAAAACTTAAAATCCATTAGATTGCTATCTCCTAAGGTATCTTCACACAGCCCTTGTAATAAAACGATTCAATAAGTATTTAAAAGAAAAAAAAGTCCAATAATATAGAAAGTAGTATACTGAGACTCTTTCAACAAAACCATAAATCAGAATTAAAGAAAAATAGCTAAAGTACACTTATTTGCTCATCACCCTATATGTAAACCTACATGAAGACATTTAACTTTGAATATTCCGTCCCTTTTTATTCATCCCTACAAAGCATGCAAATGATGTATTTCTTTCTATCTCATGTTTGAATGTAAAGGGTGTATGTGAATTCTCTGCTTCATAATCTAGATTTGTTCTCTTTTTTGTTATGTTTTAAACTTATTTACTTTTGGAAGTCGAAATGTTTCATTGTGATAGAGATTATCTTTAACTGAAAGATTACCATAGGCTGAAATTTTTGAGAAATAAATAGTTTGAGCAATTATTTATTGTGATAGGATGAAGATCAGTGATGAATAACAAATCTAAGAGTACAATAATTTCTTAACCTTTATACTTAACTACAAAACATTACTTAGGAAGTATGTGATATTAGAAACAAAACCAAATAATGCACAATGAAGCAGGGTGATTCCTAAAGGTTACATATTCCTAAAATTATGAGTAGGAATAAAATTAAAAAGTAAAATAAATGGAAAAAAGAACAGAAATGCATAAAAACAATACTATGAAAACAAATAAAATTCAAATTCAAATATTTTGATGCTATGAAGATACAACATAACTTTTGTCATCCTGGTCTGGTTTCCATAAGAAAACCACCCAGGATGGCATTATACCTGAGATTTAAAAGTTTGTAACTACACTTGAAACTCATTAATCTTTGCCTTTTTTTTGCAGTTGTGCCTGAGTTTCTTAGTGTTTGGGAAACTTTTTCAAACTAAAAAGAAAAAGAGAAATTTAGATATGAAAAGCACTATCCCTCATATAAAAATATATATGATCTGCCAATAGAACATACATTTCTGAATTGTTTTGGTAAAAGTAGTGATAGATTTTGTGACTAGTCACATATAGCCTTTCTCCAGTTCTCTCAAGTTCTCAGCAAAATCATTAATTTACAAGGGAGCAGAAAAAGTCAGAGGTGCAGTCTATGGCCTTCTCTCAGCAAAGCAAACTGACTCATAGCTATCTATCCCCATGGCCTTTTTCTTTAAAGTCCCTAAATGTCGTTGTGAATTTGTGTGAAAGTAAGAGAACAAAGCATTATATTAAATTCCTCCCTGCACCCACCTTTACAACCTTATATTGAATCTTACCTGAAGTTTATCAAGATGATTTAAAAAAATTCCTTTTCAACATATTTTATTAATAAACAACTCTTTTCTGTAAATACATCAGTTACTTGCTCTTTTCTTCTAACAACATATCTCCTAGTACCTTTGAGATATTAATGATAAGTTAATCTTTCAAAGTTCCTAGTGCTATACCTTCTGAGAGGAATCAGAAAATAAAATTTGGGGAATCCAATGAGTTTTCTAATCTATATAGCCACTCATCACAAGTTCCCACCTTGTATTCATATAGCCCCATTCTGCCAACATCAAGATTGTAAACCTCTCCTAAGAAAATTGAATTTAAATAGGATATGGTCTCATAATCAAAATAAGGATTTAGCTCTTTTATTAAAACAATCATTATAAGAAGATACAACTACTTAAAAAATGTAGCCTCAATCTTTAAGCACAGTCAAACCTCAACTAGGATAATAACAATATAGAAACCAACAGTACAAAAAGCACTTTTGTTTGTATTTAGTTTAGAAAGGATCTTATTTTTCCCATAAAAGAAAAAGGTAGTTAGTAGTCTGCACCTAGATATGAAACTAAAAAAGTCAAATTTCTGCCCCTCCAAGTCTGAGTCCACCTCCCTATAATTAAAGTTGATATATCACTTTCCAGTTTTTCTAATAGGCTACTCTTAGAGAGGTTTTAGGATCATTGCAAAACTGAAAAAAGTCAGAGGTGCTGTATATCTCCATATCCCCCACATAAGCATACAGTCAATTTCATACTTGATTTTTAAAGAACAGAAAGCATATTAAAGGTTTATAACCAAAACTATGTTAAGTAATAAATATTATCTTAATTCCCACTTATAAGTGAGGAAAGCAAATCACAAACTACTGATTCTCACTCCCAATCTCTGTTTCCAGATGAAGATCATAGAGACTAACAGGTAAAAACTGCCCAGTGCCCTTCAGCTCACCTAAACCACAGGAATGTGAGCACTCCTGCTACTACTACAGATCCTCCAAAACTCTCCTATCATGAAGTAAGTAAAAATATGCTAATCCTAAACCTAAAGTAAGAAATTTACAGCCCCAATCGCATTTAGAAGTCAACTCAAATCCTCCTGCCATGTGAGGTTTTCCAATGGACAAGCCAAATCAATTGTTTCAATACCCTGATACATTCTCAGTCCTCTGCACTTTGGCCCTTCATCTTACCCCTCACAATATAATCTTACACTTTTTTTCAAAGAAAACATTTTCAGTGTTTTTAGCATTTTCTCACTTTTCTAAGATCTTGAACTTCAGTATCCACTACAATTTCACAATCATTTCCCTCTTAAAATGGTGACTTTCCAAATTCTAAATCACAGCCCCACATATGGTGGTAACTCCAAAGCTCTGCAAATCAACTGGCCACAAATAGAGCTTAAATATAAATTTAAATTAACATAAATCAATTTAATTTAATAATCTGTGTCCAAAGTCACACTAGTCATTGTGAAGGGCACAACAGACACACTGACTGCCACGTTGAACAAAATAGACTGTGAAATATTCCAATCTCCCATAAGGGGCATGTCTGATCCACAGAATAAATACTTTCAAATAGAATATGCCTCCATATGCAATGTCTTTTCTGTATGGTCCAGTACAAGAACTTCTGCTTCTCCTCCTACTCCTGATTGCTCCTCCAAACTTCTTTCATGTTGGCATGCTATAGGAATTTTTCTCATTCCTCTGCTTGTCTCATTTCAATTTTTCACAAGTTGAACTTTACCACATCACCATTCATATACTGGTGGCCTCCAAATCCCTATCATCAGCACATTTTCTCATCTAATTTTCAGACTACTAATCCAGTCATAAATGCATTTTCAATTTCTTATTTAAAAATGTTCAAGAAAAACAAAAAATAAAAAACAATAAAACCTTTTTAAACAGAAGCTTAACTTATTTCCTTTACAAAACTTGATTTTTGAACACAAATATTCTTTGTAAATGACAATTAAAATAATATGACTCCTCTATTCTTAAACTTCTACTGGCTTCACTATAATCATGAAATGAATATTCAAGTACCCCCTGGGATCTGTCCCCAATGTAATTTTTATAATGCAATAAATAACAGCATGCCTAGGACATTTCAGAAGGTAACGTGCTGGATGGAAGTAAGACTGTTAAGCAGAACAAGGCCAGTGCTTCTAGTAAACAGTCTGGAAGTGAACTAAAAGCAAACACCCCAACTCCATGAGGAGTACCAGTCAAAGAAAGACTGAATGCCACTGAATGATTCCTGGAGAAAAAAATATAATATTATATTTATATATATATATTATATATAATATATATAATATATAATATATATATATATATATATATATATATATATATATATAATACCAGGCTTAAAGAACTTGAAGAGTTAGCTGAGAAGTGCAGCAAGCATTTCAGGCAAAGAGAAAAACAATGCACAGAGGAAATACAAGAAATCCTTTGTCAGTGGTACAAAGGAAGGTATAAAACCAGTTGTGGAGATGAAGCTGGAGATATACAGAGGAACGAAAATTTTTTTTCCACAAGTATAATTTTAATATTTTATTTTATTAATTAAATTATTTACATTTTTGTAATAGACCAGATACTTTTTATTTTGTTAGTTATACATGACAGAATGCATCTACACATTTTGAAATATCATATGTAAATTAAGTGTAGTCTCCCATTTTTCTATTATAAAAATTGTAGTATCACATCTTCATGCAGTCATGTTTGGTCAAGAGGTAATAACCGAATGTTTCACTCTATCATCATTCCACCAAAATAAAAATCCCCCCACCTGGCTCCTATCTACCTAATATAAAGTGATTCTATTCTTCCCTATTGTCAACTCCCACTTATTGTGAATTAGCATCCGCATAACAGAGAAAACATTTGGACTTTGTTTTTTTGGGGGGTTTTGGTTTATTTCATTTAGCATGATATTTTCTGACTCCATCTATTCACCAGCAAATTCCAGAATTTTATTCTTCTTTAAAGCTGAGTAATATTCCATGGCATGCTCTCTATATACAACATTTTCTTTATCCATTCATCTATTGAATGGCATCTAGATTGTTTCCATATTTTAGCTGTTGTGAATTGAGCTGTTATAAACTTTGGTATGGCTGTGGCACTGTAAGTCCTTTGGGTATAAACAGAGTAGTGGGATTGGTGGATCAAATGGTGATTTCATTCCAAGTTTTCTGAGGAATCTCCATAATGCTTTTCATAATGGTTGCACCAATTTTCATTCCCACCATCAATGGATGAGTGTGCCTTTTTCCCCACATTCTTGACAACATTTATTGTTTGAATTATTGATAAGTGCCAATCTGATTGGAGTTAGATGAAATCTTAGAGTAGTTTTTATTTGCATTTTTCTAATTGCTAGAGATATTGAACATTTATATATATATTTATATATGTTGAATGATTGTATATTTTCTGTGAAGTGTCTGTTGAGTTCCTTTCTCCATTAATTGTTTGGGTTATTTGTTTATTTTGGTGTTAAGTTTTTTGAGTTTTTTAAATAGCCTAGAGATTAATGCTTTTTTCAAAATGCATGTAGTAAAGATTTTCTCTTAATCTGTATGCACTCTTTTCACATTATCAATTGTTACTTTTGCTGAAAAGAAACTATTTAGATTGAGACCATCCCATTTATTGATTCTTGATTTAACTTCTTGTGCTTTAGGGGTCTTGTAAAGAAAATCAGATCCTTGACTGAAATGAAAATTTGAACCTACTTTTTCTTCTAGTAGTCCCAGGATCTCTGTTGCAGCACCAAAATGTTTGATCCACAGTGAGTTCAGTTTAATGCAGGGTGAGAGACGAGGGCTTAGTTTTATTTTGTTACATGTAGCTTTCCAGTTTTACCAGCACCATTTGTTGAATGAGGTATCTTTACTCAGTGAATATTTTTCATGCCTTTATATAACATGATATACCTGTTTTTCTGTGGGTTTGTCTTTGTGTCTTCTATTCTGTACCATTGGTCTATATGTTTTTTGTAGTGACAATACTATGTGTTTTAATTACTATGGCTCCATATTATGGTTTGAGATCTGGTATTGTGATGCTCCCTGCTTCACTTTTCGTGCTAAGAATTGATTTGGCTTATTCCAGGTCTCGCATTTTTCCAAATGAATTTCATGATTTCTTTTTCTAGTTCTATGAAGAACATAATTGGGATTTTAGTAGGAAGTGCATTAAATTTGTATAATGCTTTTGGTAGTATGGCCATTTTGACAATACTAATTCTATCTAACCAGGAACATGGGAGATCTTTTCATCTTCTAAGGTCTTCTTCGCTTTCTTTCTTTAGTGTTCTGTAGTTTTCATTGTTAGAGGCTTTCCACCTATTATTATTATTATTATTATTATTATTATTATTATTATATTGTGGTACTGGGGATCAAACTCAGGGCCTTGTGATTGTGAGGGAAGCACTCTACCTGCTGAGCTATCTCCCTAGTCCAGCTTCTCACCTCTTGTCAGGTTAATTCCCAAGTATTTTTTAAGTGATTCAGAATGTGGTAATGTTTTTTATTTCTCTTTCAGTGGATTAATTACTGATGTGTAGCGATGTGTTTTATTTATGGGCCTTGATTTTATATCCTGCTTCTTTGCTGAATTTATTTATTCTAGAAGTTCTTTCATGAACTTTTTGGATCTTTCAAATATAGAATCATATCATTGGCAAACAGTGATTGTTTTTGTCTTTACCTATTTGTATTCCTTTAATTTCTTTCTTCTGTTTAATTGTTCTGGCTAGAATTTCAAGGACAATGTAGAGTAAAAGTGGTGTAATAGGGCATCCTTATCTTGTTCCAGGTTTTTGAGGGAATGCTTTCAATTTTTCACTGTTTGGAATTATGTTAGCTTTGGATTTAGCAAACATGGATTTTATGATGTTGATGTTCCTACTATCCCTAGTTTTTATACTGTTTTGAACATGTAGGTGTGTTGTATTGCCAAATGCTTTTTCTGCATCTATTGAGATGATTATGTGCTTCTTGTTTTTAAGTCTATTGATATGATGAATTTTGTTTATTGATTTCCATATGTTAAACCAACATCCCTTTGATGAACTGAACTTGATCATGGTGCACCATCCCTATAGTATGTTTTTGTATTAGAGTTGCCAGATTTTTATTGAGAATTTTTGCATCTGCATTCATCAGGGATATTTTTCTGGAGTTTTCATTCTTTAATGTGTCTTTGTCTTATTGTGGTATCAGAGTGATATTAGTCTCATCGAACAAGCTTTGAAGGGTTTCTCTATTTCTATTTCATGGAATAATTTGAGGAGTATTGGTGTTTAAAGATCTTGTAGGAAATGGATTAGAATGTGTCTGGTCCTGGACTTTTCTAAATTGGTAGTCTTTTAGTAGTATTTTTTATATTTCATTACTTAAAATTGTTTCATTGAAATCATGTATGACCTCCTGATTCAGTATAGGATTATAAATTTTCAAAATAATTTCAAATTGTCTTCTGTATTTCAGTTGTATTAATATTGAAATTTTGTTTTTCATCACATATTTTAGTTATTTGGATTTTCTCTGTTTATTCTTTGTAGTGTGGCTAGTGAGTTATCAATTTTATTGGTCTTTTTGAAGAATGAACTCTATTGTCAATTCTTTTTCAAATATTTCTATTGTTTCAATTTTATTGATTTGAGCTCTGATTTTAATGATTTCCTATTTTCTACTCTTTTTGGTATTGATTTGATGTTCTTTTCCTAGAGCTTTCAGATGTAATGGTGTCATTTATTGGATGACTTTTCATTCTTTAATAAATATCTCAATACAATAAATTTTCCTCTTAGTACTGCCTTCTTAGTGTTCCAGAAATTTTGGTATGTTGTATCAGTATTCTCAGGCACTTCCAAATATCTTTTTATTTCATCCTTGGTTTCTGCTACTATCTATTCATCATTCAATAGTATATTATTTAGTGTCCATGTGTGAGAAATAATTCTATTTTATAATTGATTTCTAATTTCAGACCATTATGACCTGATAAAATGCAGAGTATTATCTCTATTTTTTGTACTTATTAAGAGTTGCTCTGTGGCATAAAACATGATCTGCTTTAAAAAAAGTATCAATGTGCTGCCAAGAAAATAGTGTATTTGTAAGGAATCCCACAAAAACCATGCCAGACACAAGAAATCACATAAGGGAGTTTATTAAGCAAACAGAGTGTCTATCTGCAGGATAAGAGAGAAAATGAGAGAAAAAGAGAAAGGGTGCATGCAAGAAAGAGTGTGAAAAGTGAGGAGGAGAAAGTAAGCAAGTGTGTAGGAGAGTAAAGCAGGAGAAAAGATGGCGGGGTACCTACCGTGAAGCAGTTCAATTCTGCTGGGCTAACAGGCAACCAATAAGAGAGAAGGATAGTTGCAAGATGACTGATGAACCAATAGCTAGCTAGGATGTTCACAGACTGATGGTAGTTGGGAGACAGGGAAATGCCTGCAATGGAAAAGGTGGGAGAGCAGCTTTGTACATTACAGTATTCACTCATTGATGGGTGAAATATTCTATTAACTGTTATGTCTAAATTATTGATCGTGTTATTTAGTTCTATGGTTTCTTTATTTAGTTATTGTTTAAGAGATCTCTCCAGTAGTGATAGAGGTGTGGTAATGTCACCCTGTATTATTGTGTTGTGATCTACTTGATTCTTGAAATTGAGAAGGGTTTTATTTATTTCATATTTATTTTGTTTATTTATTTATTTTTTCATACATAGATGTTCCATTGTTTGAAGCATAAATGTTTACAATCATTATGTCTTGCTGCTGTGTAATTCCCTTCAGTAGAATAAAATAAACTTCCTTATCCCTTCTGATTAACATGGGCTTGAAATCTACTTTATCTGATATAAGTATGGAAACCCCTGCTTGTTTAAGCAATCCATATGAATGATATGTTTTCTTTTTTACTTATCCTTTCACCTTTAGTCTGTGGATGACTTTTCCTACTAGGTGAGTCTCTTGGAGACAGCATATTGTTGGGTCTTGTTTTTTAATCCAACCTGCCCATGTTTTTTGATTGATGAGTTTATACCATTAATATTCAAAGTTATTACTAAGATATGACTTGCATTCCCAGTCATGTTGGTTTATTTCTGGCTTTTAAATTGATTTACTTTTTATTTTGACTATTTATTTAGTGTTATTTCTCCCTTTACTGGTTTTCACTTTTCTTTTTCACTTCATCCTCATAGAATATTTTGCTGACAACGTCCTGTAGTGCAGACATTCCAATTCTTAGTTTTTAAATTTTTGTTTATCTTAAAAGATTTTTATTTTATCTTCAATCTGAAAGTTATTTTTGCTGAATATAAAATTCTTGGTTGGCATTCATTTTATTTCAGAGCTTTAAATATGTTGTTCTATGACCTCCTAGTTTTGAGGGTCTGGATTGAGAAATCAGTTGAGATCTGAATTGGCTTTCCCTTATATATAATTTACTTTTATTCTCTCACAGTCTTCAAGATCTTATCCTCATTCTATAGTTTAGTCATTTTCACTTGAACATGTTTTAGTGTGGGTTTGCTGTAGTTTTGTATATTTGGAGTCCTGTAAGACTCCTGTATTTAATTTTCCATTTCATTATTTAGGCTTGGAAAATTTTCTGATATTATGTCATCAAAAAGATTATGCTTTCATTTTTTTTGTATCTCTGCTCCTTCTTCTATCCCAATAATTCTTCAATTTGTTCTTCTCAAGTTATCCCACAGTTCCTGGAAGTTCTGTTCATGTATTCTTACCATCTCTGCATGGTCAACATTATTTTTAATATTAAATATTTTGTATTCATTGTCTGAGGTTATCTCTTCCAAATGCTCTAGTCTGTTGGTGATGCTTTTGATTAAGTTTATAATTTGATTTATTGATTCCTTCATTTCGAGGATTTATGCTTGTTTTTTTCATGAGTCTAACTCTTTATTGAAGTTATCTTTCATTTCCTGTATTTCCTCTTCTTTAATTTCACCCTTCATACATGCTTTACTTCACAGATCCAGATAAATTATGTACTTTCTTTACTTCTTCTTGGACATTTATTCTATTGTGTTGTTAGTGGCTTCTCTAATTGGGGCATCTTGGTTTGTTTGTGGCATTTTGTTCCCTTGTTTTCTCATGCTACATGTGTGTTTTTCCATCTAGTTGTATGGATCTGAGATAATACATATTCTACCCTGTGGACCTTTTTTGTCATAAGTATTTTCAGTATCCTATCTTTAAGAAAAAGACCAATATCAACAACAATCAGTGCAAGCAATATAGAGCCTCAAATCTAATATCTTCCTTACAAGGTGTCCACTGCCCTGTAGCTATAAAAAGTAGTGATGAGTTCAACTACTGTCCACAATAAAAACAGAAAATTTTCTATACAGATTTGCAATCTCAAATACTGGCCAAAGACAGAAAAGAAACAATGCAGGATGTGGTGTCCATGAGGGAGAAAAAGAGAAGCCAGAAGCAAAAAGTCCACAAAGCATGGGAGAGGAACAAAAAGAGACTGGTTGTTATGTGGAGAAGACGTAGAAAGGAAATCTAAGAAGATAGATAAACAAGAAGAAGAACACTTATTGAGAGAAGAAAATTTTAAAAAATAAGAATATACAGAATAGCAGAACTGTGAAACACCAAGTGTATATTATCATCTCCCACAAATTGATGCACAAAAAAACTCTCTGCTGCAAATATGGTGGAGAGAGAGATCAGAGAAGAAAAAAATAATAAAATGAATCTCAGTGGAAAAATGAACAATTCTCTTTGCCAGCATCCGAAAGCTTCTTAGCCCTGTCTCTGAATTCCCAAAAGACTGCCTGGCCCAGACAAGTCCTGAAAGACCCAGTCAGTCTCGCCACTCTGGGCCTCAGATGGTCTGGATTTGGCCACATTGCCCTCCAGGTTCACAATGCCACTGGAATTTGGAAAAAGACAACCAGGGTTGAATAATCCTGAGACGCCATAACTAGATGGGAGCAACCCACACTCCCAGGAGGAAGACCCCACTTGCAGCCAAATCCATATGCACCCTGACACTGAACCTTCAGTTCCTGGCCAGTGTCCCCAGACAGGTGAAGCTGTGCACCAAAGTGGTAGTGGCACCAAACACACTGGCACCCCATACTAACCTCAGGATCTGGTCAGCATCTTAAAATGGATGTGACCACATGCAACCAAACCTGGAGTCACCCTGGCAGTGGACCTCTGGGCAGTGATAGAAGTGGTAGTAGCATGAGCCAATGGTAGTTTGTAGGGGATCAGTAGCAGTTGCAGTCATCCGTAGTGTTGGCAGCAGATAGGAAGACTGTGGCAGGAGTGGCAGCTGCGGTTCTGGCTGCAACTGCAGCAGCACCCAGAAAGGAGAACTCTCAGTGACCTTCTAGGAGCAGCAACAGCTTTTGTGTCAGTGACAGCAACAGCAGCAGCAGTGTAGCTGGAAGCCAACCATCTGAGGCACCATCAAGGCCAGCATACCTCTAGGTGACACTGCAACAGCATCAAGAGCAGCAGCTGGTCATGGAGAAAGACCTCTGGGCACCTGCAGCAGGGGCATCAGGCGCAATTGTGGCACAGATGCCTGCAGCGGTGGCACCCAGGGAAAAGACCTCCAGACATCAGTGGCAGCTGCACCCCACCCCCCAGAGAAGACCCACAAGCAGTTGCAGTGGCATCCATGGTCATGCTATCATGGGCAGTCCCAGAACCTGGAGAAAACTCCTCCAGATTTCTGCGGCTGGTTTTAGTTTTTTAAAGTTTGAAATAATGTCTTCAATTTCATTTTTTCTTGTTCTCCCATGATTCTGCAAAACTCAGTCAGTCTTCACAACATTTAGACTCACTTTTTGCTGTTTTTAGGCCAGAACAATCACATCATTTGTAAATAATTTTAATATGATAATAGCCATAGTTAGTGAGTGTACATCGTAATGCTATAAAGTACTAAATTCTTACTAGGCTCTTTAATATTCCTATTAATCCTGCTTGAAGAAGAGAAAAACCAAGATAGATGATATCAAATACTTGCTTTAGGTTATAGAGCTAGTAAGGGATGACATGTAGGTACAAATTGAGGACTATTTTACATCTTTACATGTCTCATAACTATTGAGCTTTCCTGTCTTCTATGGACATCTTCATAAAGATTCCTCCTCAATACTGCTACTTCGTGCATAAAAATCCCTAGGAATAGTTCAGAGGGCACCAGAAGTATGTATCAATACAGTGCAGATAGAACCAAAGACAGAAAAGCCACAGTTATGATGGTATATATTTTACAGAAAGTTCACTCCTAGCTTCCAGGTGATAATGGTGGCCCCAACTTCATTTTCAAGGGCAATTAATGACTTATAGGTTTGTTTTAGTCATCTCAGGGCAGGAGGGTTGCTTTTCTATGAACTAAAATTTCATCAATTTTTCTGCCCACTCAGACAGTCTTAGGATCAATCACAGCAGCCCTGATGCAGAGGAGGTGGGTGTAACTGTGAAAGTGGTCCACTTCACCTTTTGAGTATAGATCTGAGGCTTATTTTTAAAAGGAGCAGGCTTTCCTTTTCCACTTCTCCCTCTCCTCCTCCCTAACCTGGGAGTGGGGAACAAGATTACATTGAGTTCTCTGTGCTCCACAGGAAGGTCATATCTACTAGAGGATCTTGGAAATGAATATCTTCCAAAATAACAAGTCAATGTTAACACTCCATCAGGGTGCCCTGGGACCCCCTGTCAGGGTATACCTGGAATGTAGCCTTTGAAGAATTTCTTTAAAATGCTCTTTTTCCTCCTGATGGAGAGAATCACATCCTTTGTGACAGGAGTCTCCTGTATTTCTCTTTTGTTAGCAAAAAAATAAATATTTTATTCTTTTTCTCAAAATCATATCCTTGTTATTTAATTGTCATTTGGGGCAAGTACAGAGCATTAGGTTATAACTTTTTTCCCCTACCTGAGGACCAAAAAGCAGGCACCCACTCTGGTTTTCTTGGGCAGGACTGGCATTGTGAGCAAATGCACTTTCATGCTGAATGAAGATGTATGGCAAACTTTTTGAGAGCCAGCTACTGGAAAGTTAGTAGATGGGAGAGTATGCCTGGGGTTGAATCAGAGGAGTTATCTCTGTAAGTAAAAGTAGTGACTGAGAGATTCCCAGAAGCTGCTGATGACCACTTTGCTTCACAAAATGCCTACCTTCCTTTTCTGCATTTTAAGGATTGCTCCATCTTGTTCTACTTTGAGAAAAAGGAAAATGAATACAGTAATATCAGGACACTTTGGCCATTTGGTAAACTCACTCTGTGTGCACACCAAGATCCTTGATCCTACACAACTGGTTGCCCTTTGTGGGAATGTCTACTCCCGTTTTGTGGGGACTTCTTTGGTGCCACTGGTGTAGAAGTCATGATTAAGTGGCATTTGGGAACTTTGGGGGAATTTCCCTCAACTGCTCTGTCTGTTTTAAAGGTTCCCGTCTGACAGCCATGGTTTGGGGATCCTCTCTGTTTCTAGGTCTTTTGTTTGCATTTGTTTTTGGCCCCTTAATACATGGGAAATACTGTGTTGATCCTATAGATGTTTCATGTGAAATATCTTGGCAGAATGGACCACCTATAGATATAAACCTGTCTAAGAAAAAGATGTTTTACTATAACACTCTGGTCTTTGAATTGTTTTCTGAATTATTGTAAAATCTTACACATGGGACTTGATCTGCCAGAGATAAAAAAGGAAAAGATTCTGTGAGTACAGGCATATATGCAATTATGTAATAAGAAGTCTTTACAGGAAAAAAACTAAGTTGGATGCAAAATGGTGCTGCCGCAAATGTGTGAGTATAGGAGGACCACAAAGTAGGATTTATTTTTTTTTTCTTTTCAACTCAGTGTGAAGAGTCTGAGTACTACTTCTCAGTCTTGTCCGAGCAGCTGCACATCACATTGCTGTGAGTCAGGTACACATTTCTGATATAAAGGAGAAAAGAGAAAAATCACAGAAAGCTGCCTGGTCTATTGAGAAATAGACAAGGAGGATGTGGCCTGTACCCTACATTCCAGCCACTCTTTGCCCATGAGAGTAAAACCAGAGTTTGAGAACAGGGCTCAGTTCACAGCTTCTGCAGATGAATGAATCTATATGAACTATAGACATCACTGATTTTCTATCCAGATTTTGGTCTCTTGGATTCAAAGAATAAAATCCATGGATGATGGCAGAGGACAAAAACAAAAGAAATAAAATTAGTTTTGAATGAAAAGAAAAAAGGAGATTGATCTCCCTGGGATGTGAGAGGGAAACAGTTGGAAAGGTTTTCCACATAATTATACTAGTTCAGAAACTTAGGTTTTGGACAAAAATGTTTATCAGAGTCTATGCTCAACAGATATTAAAAGTGTTGAGGCTAATTGTTGTAATCTATTCTGTACAGTTGTTGGAAAGGTACCAAGGCTGTTGACTTGGAACATAACTTTCTATTTGGCTGTGTGCTTTTAGTTCTTATGCATGAATCTTTTGTAACTTTCATTTGGTTCTACCCCTATTTTTATTTTCCTGCCACTTTGGGACAAAGGAGTGGACTGGAATGCTTAACCTCACAGGGTTGCCTTCACATTTGAAAAAACCCTATCTGGGGCCCAATATACTCATTGATATTCAACTAACCTACTTTAATGGAGATGAAAGATGCAAGATGCCAATCACAAGAAATGAAACAATGGGTTCAAATATTATTAAATTATATTATATTTAATACATATACTTATAAATATATATTAACATATATTTATGAATATATTATATTCAAATATTATAAAATTACAACATGAAGACAAAAGTATCTCCCCTTATTAAGATCTGCCCTATTTTTTCAGGGGACACTTCTTTGTGAAGGCCTCCCCTCTTGCCCACAGAGCTAAAATAAAAAGGCCTCCCTTAGTTCCATGATTTCAAACACCTGTCTTTTGGTTGCGTCGATCTGTGGGACAGAGTTAGGGTCTCCCTCTGGGGGTCTTATATTTGGGGGCCTGTCCAGGATCTGATGGCCCCCTCATCTGCAGAGTCGACCTTGGAGTTAAGAAGGGGTACCCCGAGGTTGTCTGTCTTTGTCTTGTGTTTTGTTAGTTGGTCTGGTCCTGTGGGCGTGCTTTCTTTTTCACAGCTGTTTGGTGACTTGTGAGAGTGGCCGAACAGTGGTTGATAGACGTGCCTGGAGGGCCACAGGTTGCAGCCCTGGGGGACACCCCAAGGGTGGAGGAGAGCCAGGGATGCCTGGTAGCCTCCTACTGTAAGGGCGCTGATTGGGTTCAACTGTTGGATCAGAGATTGTCAAGATCGCGCCTGTATCATTCTGTTGTGTGTTTGTGGTGGACAAGGTGGGACAAGTGGGTCCTTGTGTCTGTAACATTTTTGTTATTTGTGTTTCTAATGATGTATGAACTGATGATGGGACAGACTGTGACAACCCCTCTTAGTCTGACATTAGACCATTGGAATGAATTTAAGGGAAGAGGTTGCGACCTATCAGTTGAGATCAAGAAAGGTCCATGGTGGACCTTCTGCTCCTCAGAATGGCCTACTTTTAATGTAGGATGGCCAGCAGAAGGAACCTTTAACCTATCTGTCCTTTTTGCTGTTAAAGAGATTGTTTTTCAGGAGGAACCTGGAGCCCATCTGAATCAGCAGCCCTACATTGTGGTCTGGCAGGACCTGGTGCAAAATCCACCCCCCTGGATTCAACCTTGGGTTGCAAAATCCAAGCCCCGGTCAGCTGCTCAAATCCTAGCCATCCAATCTCCCAGTTCTGGGGGGGAATCCAGTCACTCAGACCCCCCCCAAGAAGATTTATCCAGAAACCCAGGCTGACCTCCTTCTCCTTGATTCACCTCCCCCATATCCTCCTGCCTCAGTTCCCGTAGGGGGCCAGGAAGAGCCAGAAGTACCGCCGGCCCCTGCAGTCACCCCCTCTACTCCCCCTAACTAGTCTCTGCTGGGGCCCACGCAAAGCACCACGGGGCCTGTGCAGGGTACCAGGAACCGCCGTGGAATGACTCCCAACACCACCATCGCCCTTCCCCTAAGGGCTTATGGGCCCCCGCCGGTGGCAACAGATGGTGGACCGGCTCATCTTCAGCCCCTCCAGTACTGGCTTTTTTCCTCTGCAGACTTGTATAACTGGAAAACTAATCATCCTCCCTTTTCAGAGGACCCCCAGCACTTAACCGGGCTGGTGGAGTCTTTAATGTTCTCTCATCAGCCCGTATGGGATGATTGCCAGCAGCTACTACAGACCCTTTTCACTACTGAGGAGAGGGAGAGGATTTTATTTTAGACAAGGAAGAATGTACCAGGAGCAGATGGATGACCCACTCAGCTCCCCAATATCATTGAGACTGCCTTCCCCCTCTCCAGGCCTGACTGGGATTTCAACACAGCAGAAGGTAGGGAGTGACTGACAGTCTATCGCCAGACTCTAGTGGCCAGCCTCTGCAGGGCCAGTGAGATGCCCCACTAATTTGGCTAAGATAAGAGAGGTTATCCAGAGGGCCACAGAACCCCTGTCAGTATTTCTCAAGTGCTTAATGGAAGCTTTCAGGCGCTACACCCCATTTGACCCTAACTCTGTGAGGCAAAGGGCTTCCTTGGCCATGGCTTTTATAGGGCAGTCAGCAATAGATATTAAGAGAAAGTTGCAGAGAATAGAAGGGTTATAAGATTATACTCTACAGGCTTTAATTAAGGAGGCAGAGAAAGTGTATCATAAGAGGGAAACTGAGGAAGAAAAGGAGCAAAGGAAAGAAAAGGAGAGAGAGGAAACAGAAAACAAAAGGGATCATAAGCAGGAGAAGAACCTTACATGGATTTTGGCTGCAGTAGTAGGTGAGAAAGGCTAGGAACAAACTCAAGGCAGGGCTTAAAAAAGGTCAGGTAATCTGGGCAACCACACTCGATTAGACAAAGATCAGTGTGCCTACTGCAAGGAGAAAGGTCACTGGGCTAGAGAGTATCCTAAGAAGAAGACTGGGCCCTCCAAGAAAGTATTAGCCCTAGAAGAAGAAGAAGATTAGCGGGGATGGGGCTCTGAACCCCTTCCCAAGCCTAGGGTAGCAATAGAGGTGAAGAGAAGCCAGATGAGTTCTTAGTAGACACTGGGGCTCAACACTCAGTCCTACTTGAACCATCTGGGCCCATCACCCACAAGAAATTGTGGGTCATAGGAGCCACAGATCATGAGCAGTACTCATGGACTACCTGAAGAATGGTAGACTTAGGAACGGGACGGGTAACCCGATCCTTTCTAGTCATCCCCAAGTGCCCTGCACCCCTACTTGGGAGAGATCTCCTAACCAAAATGGGAGCCCAGATTACCTTCACCCCTGATGACCCAGAGGTGACCCAAAGCAAGAGAATGGCTACTGCTCTGACATATGCCTGGATGATGAACATAGACTTTTTGAGGAACAGGGAGCAGAAATAAGTCACATAAATGACTTGTTGAACAGGTATCCAGGGGCATGGGCTGAGATGGCTGGAACAGGACTAGCTTCAGAAAGACCACCTGTAGTTATAGAACTTAAGGCCACTTCTACTCCTGTCGCTGTATGCCAATACCCCATGACTAAGGAGGCCTGGGAAGGAATTAGGCCCCATATCCAGCACTTCCTTCAGGAGGGTATCCTAGTGAAGAGTCAGTCACCATGGAACACTCCCCTGTTACCTGTTAAAAAGCCTAGCACAGGAGACTATTGCCTGGTACAGGACTTAAGGGAAGTAAACAAGCGGGTACAGGACATCCACCCCACTGTACATAACCCTTACAACTTGTTGAGCTCTCTCCCCCTGGATCATATTTGGTATACTGTCTTGGACTTAAAGGATGCTTTCTTCTGCCTGCGACTACACCCTTCCAGCCAAAACATGTTCGCATTCGAGTGGAGGGACCTTGACTCTGGGACAATAGGACAATTGACTTGGACCCAATTACCCCAGGGGTTCAAGAATTCCCTGACCCTCTTCGATGAAGCTTTCCACCAAGATATAGCCCACTTCTGTGCCAGCCATCCCCAGGTAACACTTCTGCAGTATGTATCTACATACTTACTGGCCGGGGCCACAGAGGAGGAGTGCCAATGGGGCATAGGACTACTGCTAGAAGAACTTGCCCACGTAGGATATTGGGCCTCTGCCAAGAAGGCCCAGATCTGCCAAAAGGAGGTAACATACCTGGGGTACGCCCTCAAAGAGGGGAAGAGATGGCTAACAGAGGCCAGGAAACAAACTATGACTCAGATACCCATTCCTCGCTCACTCCGCCAGGTGCGAGAATTTTTAGGGACTGCAGGGATTTGCCGCCTGTGGATCCCTGGGTTCACTACCCTGGTAGCTCCCCTCTATCCTCTGACTAAAGAGGATGCCTCGTTTGAGTGGGGTGATGACCAACAGCAGGCCTTTGATGACATCAGGAAGGCACTACTGTCTGCCCCAGCCCTGGCATTGCCAGATGTAGAAAAGCCCTTTGTCCTATTTTTGGATGAGAGGAGGGGAGTAGCCCAAGGGGTGCTGACCCAGCCTCTAGGGCCATGGAAAATGTCAGTAGCCCACCTCTCCAAGAAGCTAGATCCTGTTGCTAGTGGCTGGCCTGCCTGTCTGAGTTCCGTGGCAGCAGTGGCAGTATTGGTGAAAGATGCTGACAAATTAACTATGGGACAAAAGCTAACGGTCATTGCTCCTCACTCCTTGGAAGGCATCATCAGACAGCCAGCCCCCTGACCGGTGGCTGTCCAATGCCCACATGACACATTACCAGAGTCTCCTACTGAATGGAGACAGGATCCAGTTTGGGCCACCTGCCATTCTCAATCCAGCTACCCTACTACCTGACACGTCCACCCAGGAGAGTGTGCCTGTCAAGAGATACTAGCAGAAGAAATGGGGACCCGAAGGGACCTCCAAGACCAGCCCTTGCCAGATGCTCATCTGACCTGGTTCACTGATGGAAGCAGCTATATAAAAGTAGGTAAAAGTGTGGCCGGGGTGGTGGTAGTGGATGATCTGGGCAAGCAGCCTACCTGAAGGGATGTTGGCTCAGAAGGCCGAGTTACTAGCTCTCACTCAGGCTCTGTGGTTGGCAGAAGGAAAAAAAAATTAACATCTACACTGACAGCAGGTATGCCTTCACGACTGCCCATGTCCACGGGGCCATCTACAGGTAGCGGGGGCTACTGACCTCGGCAGGGAAGGAAATCAAAAATAAAGAAGAAATTCTAAGCCTGTTAGAGGCCATTCACCTTCCTAAGAAAGTAGCAATTATTCACCGCGCCAGACACCAAAAAGCGGGGTCAAGAGTTGCAGGAGGGAACCAAAGGGCTGACAGGGAAGCCAAGAGGGCAGCTCAAGGACTTAACGTCCTATCCATGTTGGGGGAAAAACTGAGGTCTCACCCTAAGGATGTGGTATACCCCTGTATTAGGAACTTTGAATATTCAGAACCAGACCTTGAGAAATATGGACAGATTAGGATTTTGCCTGAAGACTCCAGAGGGGATCCAGGAGACCTCAGAAGGAAAAAGAATCCTTCCTGAAATACAGGCTATCATTTTTCTCAGACACCTTAATAAGTTAACTCATCTGGGCCCAAAACATTTAAAAACTCTTCTCCAGTCTTCACGTATTACATCATGAAGCTAGGGGAGCTTGCAGATACAACTGTAAAAGAATGCAAGTCTTGCCAGATGGTGAATGCCCAGCCCAGCAAGCTACCTCAGGGCAAACAGCTCCAAGGGGACCATCCTGGGAGTTACTGTGAATTGGACTTTACTGAGGTAAAGCTAGCCAGGTATGGATACAGATACTTATTGGTATTCATAGATAATTTTCAGGATGGGTTGAAGCCTTTCCTACCAAGAAGGAGACTGCTCAGGTGGTGGCCAAAACAATAGTAGAAGACATCTTCCGGAGGTTTGGGGTGCCCAAGGTAATCGGGTCAGACAACGGCCCTGCGTTTGTTGCCCAGGTAAGTCAGGGACTGGCCAAAATCCTGGGGCTTGATTGGAAATTACATTGTGCTTATAGGCCCCAAAGCTCAGGGCAAGTAGAAAGAATGAATAGAACTTTAAAAGAGGTCATGACTAAATTATTCTTAGAGACTGGCATAACAGACTGGACAATCCTCCTTCCCTTTGCTTTATTTTGGGTGCGCAATACCCCTGGCTCCCTCAGGCTAACTCCTTTTGAAATTTTTTATGGGTCTCACCCCCCACTCATTACCATACAACAGCTTCCTTCCCCAGAATCTTACCCCTCTCAGTCTCTGCACACCAGATTAAAAGCCCTTGAGACTGTGCAGAGGGAGGTGTGGAATCGGTTGGCCGGGGCCCACAAGCCTGAGGACCTGCAAGTACCTCATCAGTTACAGGTCGGAGACTCAGTGTACTTTCGGCGCCACCGTGTGGCGAGCCTGGAACCAAGGTGGAAGGGACCATACATAGTGCTGCTCAGAACTCCGACTGCATTAAAGTTCGATGGCATCGCTGCCTGGATCCACGTTTCTCATGTCAAGCCCGCACCACCACCAGACCCAGCATGGAAAGTGGAAAAAATGGACAACCCCCTCAAGTTTCGCATTCACCATGTTCCTGCACCTGTTGACACACCTCTCACCGATAAGTAGTCCTAAACTTCATGTTCCACAATGACTAACATGGCAGGTTCTCTCCCAGACTGGAGATATAATATGGAGCACCACCAGGGAGAATCCCCTTTGGGCTTGGTGGCCATCCCTAACCCCAGACATCTGTGCCTTGGTAGCTGGGTTAAATAATTGGGACATCCCTACCCTGACTTCTGAGGAGGCCCGTAGACATTGGCCAACATCACCCAGGCCTTTTGGGGAAGCAGAATATGGCCTAGTTGAAGGGTACAACCCAGGCTGTAACTACCCATGCTCCCGTGACAATCTAAAACAGACCCCTTTCTATGTCTGCCCCCGGGATGAAAGGTCACAAAATATGGCAAGGACGTGCAGAGGTATAGATCATTATTATTGCTCCGCATGGGGATGTGAGACTACTGGCAACCCTTATTGGCACCCCACCTCCTCCTGGAATTTAATAACCATACAGCAAATTCTTACAGCAGCCAACTGTAACAACCAAGGGTGGTGCAATCCTCTGAACATCTCCTTCACGGAGAAAGGAAGGCTATTGCGTGAATGCATAAAAGGGAGAACATGGGGATTCCCTTTCTATTTGTCAGGATGGGACAATGGATTTACCTTCTGTATCAAGCTTAAGATTGAAACCCCAACCACCGTCCAGGTGGATGGTAGGCCTGCAGTACAGGACTGACCCCATGCATTTCCTCATCGGTGTTCAACACTACCAAACACTACTGTGTCCTCGTACAGCTAGTACCTAGAGTTATCTACCACAAGGCAAGTTCTTTTGAGGCCGATTTCAACCTAAGGCCCCTTAGACAGAAGAGGGAACCAATCTCGCTCACTTTGTCCATCCTGTTGGGTCTAGAAGTAGCGGCTGGAGTAGGGACAGAGACCACTGCATTTGTTCAGACTCCCCAGTACATCGAAGGGTTATGGACAGGGGTAGATGAGGATCTGAAGTCTGTAGAGCAATCAATCACAAAACTAGAGGAGTTGTAATGCCCCCAAAAAGGAAACCCCAACTCTGTCCCATGGATGGATGGCAACCCCAATCAACCGCAGGAGGCGTCACTTGATGCAACCCGCAAGAGGTGTTTATTCCAGCCCGCTGGGACCCAACTCCAGGAGTCGAGTCCCTAGCAGAAAATCTTGTAGGTTTATAAAGGCAGAGACCACACATCGGGATGGGTCGCACATGAAAGGGAAAAGGGGACAAAGCTGCCAGGAAATTTCAAAGGTGGTCTGGGTTTGCTGATAACATACAACATGTTTCTCAATGTTTTACAACAAGGCGCAGATTCTGGTCAATAGTTTCTGGTAATCCTACTGTTTGAGCACTATCTGGCTATCTGGCTCAATTTACCCTTTTACTCCCTGTTTGGGGCTGATTCCTGGAACAGCTTTAAGGGCTTTGTTCCCGTCACTGGGAGGGAGACCTTAGGGAGTTGAGATAAAACAGACAGCTTAAAAAAATGTCCATTCTTTCATTTCCCCATTTTCTTTTCTGACAAGTTCTAATCATGGAACTTCTGTCTCTATATACTCTTCTCCAAAGCTATTTCCTTGGTGGAGGGACTGGTATTGTTGCCTGAGCATTAGTACCTGTACAGCACTTACTCTCTCCCTGATGAAGGTGACTAGGCAATTTCAGGCAGACAAGAGCCGAGGGGGCGGGCCACCAATTAGCAGCCCCTTGTTTGCAGTCCTTGATAAACAGTCCTTGATAAAGGCAGGTAAATTTGGTAATCAATGGCCTCTGGAGATCCTTGACATTCCATTCTTCCAGGGGCAGTCTCCAACTTGCAGAGGCAGATGACCTCATGGCTTCATTTCCTCGATTTGACCCAATCCCCTATTTCTACACTAACTACCTATTCCCAATTCTGGCTTCATTCCTCCCTTTAGCTTTAGGAACCCATAACTTCTTGTTAAGGAAATGAGAAGGGGCGTTGGTCATTCTGGCTGCTTCGAAGCTGAATGGGGGCAGCGAGGGGCAAGCAGTTTGGAGTTCCTTTTTTTAAAAAATTGGGTCAATCGAGGGGTCCCAGGAAGGACCCTGGTTGGGGAGGAGCAGGTTGTAAAGTCATCTGGGGGTGACTGCTTCTATGATAGAAGAACAAAAAGACATGAGTACTAAATGAGATTAGTACAAATTAAATGTTGGAGCATCTGTATCATGAAAATGACAGAAGTTAATCTCTCACCAGGAGGTGAAAGAACTGAGAAATTGTTCCCATAACTAGGCCTAGCAAAGGCTGGAGAGGACAAGGCCTTTATTTGGGGACTTTAACATTGTCCAGGTTATCAGGAATGTAAACACAACATTTAACTCTTAATGTCATAGATGTCCCCAGAAAAAATAGTTAAGCTACTTAATGTCATCTGATTTTGTAAAATATCCCTTTATTGGTATAACCTGTGTGTAGTAGAGATCTCTATACTTCTGTTACTTAGGGATAGATAATCATATGAGCAAACATAGATTAAGTCTACCTGTGTAGCTTAGGAAGGTCTGCAGGCCTTAAACTGACTAAAAACTTCTGACTCTGGCAGTTTCTCCTGATAGTTATCAGGCACATTTGCTGAAGAATCTTTCTTTCATTTGTAGCTTCCAGCCTTTATTCTAGTGGACTAATACAAGTGTACATCTTAAATTACATTTAACTATTATTTCCTTTAAATGTCCATGAATGGCTATATTTTGGTTTTAACTGTTTTGCTGGGTATCTAAGACCAAGCTGGTCAAATTGACCTGGTTCCTGTCTTGTTAAAGAGTCAGCCAAGTTCCCACAGGGGTCACTTGTACAGAACTTAAGAGCGGCTCCTTAGCTCCACCAGTGACTTTGAGTACGCAGGGTCTCTTGATGAGGTGACTTCCTTTAGAAACATCAAGGAATGTTTCCCCTTTTCCATGACCCTCCTCTGCAGCAGATGCACTGGATAATTTTTCATCCTCTAGTCTCAACAATCTCCTTGATCAGGAGGTTGTGTGACCCAGAGTTGCAACGCTCCTTAGAGAAGTTCTCTTATCCCCTGGGTTCAGGCTAATGTTGAGGGCAAGACCCAAATATGGGCTTTTCTTGACCTCTGTATTTAACTCCAATTTCTAAGTTTGATCTTAATTATCCAGCAAGCCAGTCTCACCAGTCATAAATTAAGAGTAATGGGCTTTAACTTTAATGTCCATAACTTTACAGTTATTTACCCTTTTATCTAACTGGAGTCAGCATTAGTACTGGAAGTTACCACTATCTATTCTATAGGTGATGGCTTATTATCACAAGTTACCTAGGTTGTGTGTTCTTGGAGCAGCTACTTCTGCAAAACATTAACAGGTAACAGTTTTACAAAATGAAATTAGCAAGAGTAAAAATATATTCAGCTTCTATAATAGCTATCTTGAATTTTGATTGAGAACTACATTCTATCCCCTATTTGAGATCACACTACTTTTACAACAAGAACCAATATTTTGACTATAACTTTAAATAAGCTGAAGTCTGGCTTATTTTGGAGCTCTTCTACACACAGTGAGGTGGGAGGCAGAGCCTTATCTCAGGTAAGGTATGGCTCTTTACAGATCTTGAGTGTTCAAATTCTGATGTTGATCTTTGCTTCTTTTCCTTAAATACCATTAAGTAGTTTACATATACTGTTTCCTGAGTCTATATAAACTTTATAATTAACACAATTTAACATAGTATCTAAAACATGAATCAAAGAAAGGCTGGGAGAGCTTTTAACTTTCCTTTTGTGTGATTAAGTGACAAAATGTTTTCATGTTTCTTTCATGTTTCACAATATTAACCTTTAAACAAATCAGACTCTAATGTTTAGAAATACATTTACATTTGAAATTCTTTATCTCAGTGTAAAAAGTAACAAATTTTACACATACCCTATTGATAGCAGGTTCTATAATAGAACATTAGATGATAGAAATAAATCCCCAATAAAATTTACTCTTTATAAGTTTAAGATTACCATTACAGACAAGTTTAATCTGGAGGATAGCAGAGCTTAATAAATTCCTTGCTTTAAAAACTTGTGGTCCTGAAAAATATGAACACATTTAATATACAACTAGTGACCATTTCACAAATACCGTGACACTTTTATCTAACCAAATTGAGTTTTTAAAGAGAAATGTAGACTCTGTAACAAAGAACAATACTCTATAACAGTTGTTTAACCATAATTGTATAAACCCCAATTTTTAAGACTAATTGTTCTAAAGACTAAAACTTAATAGACACAAAGTTAAGAGTAAATTAGTGTTTCAAATCCTTGTCATTTTACCATGTCATTCTACCATATAGATTGAACTTTGGTTTATATCAGAATGTTAGTATTTCACCTTAGGAAAAACCTTAAATATTTTTAGCTGTCTCACATACATATAACCAACTTAGTTACATACAAACTTGTTGAAACTTGCCCTTTACTTACACAGACTTTCCTAGCACTTACTTAGACCCTCATGTATTTCATCACACAAGCACTTTCTTACCCAGAAACATTTCCTTTTTCCTTTTAGTAAATATTTTTCCATACCCAGAATCTTTTATTTTCTCTTTCCTCTTTGTTGACCCCTTTTTGTTCACATTCTGAAACTCTTATGAAATTTCTGAATTTAGATAAATTACTCTACTTTAGCAAGATAAAATACTTTGTTGTTATAGTACTCTAACTGAAACACTGTGAGAGGGGAGATGGTAACATTAAAACCAAATCTAAGAGCTCCTTGGAGCTTAGCAGATGGAACACTTACCCTCCAGGTTGGGGTTTTACCTATTAGGACATAACTCTTAATCCATAACTCTTAGTTTTTAGTAATGACACAAAGCAATTTTAAACACTTTTATTTACCAACCTATGAAAACACCAATAATGTTTAAGTATGATACCCCATGGAATTTAAGGAGTTAAAAGTACTCGATGTTATTTAACAATTAGCATTTTAACTTTGTAAATTAATCAGATGTCTTTACAAACACATTTTAGTAATCCCATACATGTTAACTCTAATTCACTTATTCTGTAAAAACCAAGATATCAGACAAGTGTCCTGTAGAGTATTTGCTGTCTCTTTCCTGTTGAAGAAAAGTCCTAGAAACAATTGATATTAGACACTTTATTAACATCAATATTTTATTAGCTTGACCACCTAGAGACTTGTGAGTTATTTTCAAAGACATTTTGTTTTTATTAGTTTACCCAATTTGAACTTTTTTAAATCACGTGAATTAAAAGTATCTGGATCCATTTTTAAATCTTAATTTTAGGAGTGCTCAGTTTTGATACAGACAAAACATGACATCAGACAGCACAACATACAAATAACACAAAATCAAGGCCTTGTAACTATAGGTGAATCTCCATTGAAATGTAACAGATGTTCAAAAACTCTAGTTGAATAAAAAATAGAACTGATCAAAAAATCATGAGCTCAAAAAAACATATAGTTAAAAATATAGCATTTACTTTGATGGAGTTTTAAAGACTCTTTTTACCTTTTCTTTCCCTGCGTTTGAGACTGGTCTCCTACTGAGCCTTTAGGCTTCTTTTATTTATATTTCAATGCAAGCCTAGACTGAGATCTGGAAGGATCTAACAGGGTTTAACAGAAACTATGTGTCTAAGGCATTTTAGCCATCTCATCCGGACAGGGTGGATGTTAAAATTATGAGACCTTATTTTTCATTACTTTTGAGATTGAAGCTACTTTGCTAATTTACCCTTCAGGGCTGTCGGGAGGGGGAGCCCAGAGAAGGAACCTTTGGGGTCCACCCGAGAGTAGCTCGGGTCGAGAACCCCCAGTTGTTCCAACCCTTCCTCCACCTCCGCCACAAACACACAACAGAACCAGATACAGACGGGTGCCAATCTCTGATCCAGCAATTGAACCCCATCAGCGCCCTTACCGACGGAGACTACCAGGCATCCCTGGCTCTCCTCCACCCTTAGGGCATCCCCCAGGGCTGCAACCTGTGGCCCCCCAGGCACATCTACTGACCACTGTTCGGCCACTCTCACGAGTCACTGAACGGTTGCCACCGAAACCTAAAGTGCGCTCACAGAACCAGACCAACTAACAAAACACAAGACAAAGACAGACAACTTCGGGGTACCCCTTCTTACCTCCAAGGTCGACTCCGCGGATGAGGGGGGCATCTTATCCTGGATGAGTCCCCAAATGTAAGGCCCCCCAAAAGGAAACCCCAACTCTGTTCCATGGATCGATGGCAACCCCAATCAACTGCAGGAGGCGTCACTTGATGCAAACCGCAAGAGGTGTTTATTCCAGCTGGCTGGGACCCGACTCATGACTCACGCAGGAGTCCAGGAGTCGAGTCCCTAGCAGAAAATCTTGTAGGTTTATAAAGGCAGAGACCACACATCGGGAGGGGTCGCACATGAAAGGGAAAAGGGGACAAAGCTGCCAGGAAATTTCAAAGGTGGTCTGGGTTTGCTGATAACATACAACATGTTTCTCAATGTTTTACAACAGGGCATAGACTCTGGTCAATAGTTTCTGGTAATTCTACTGTTTGAGCACTATCTGGCTATCTGGCTCAATTTACCCTTTTACTCCCTGTTTGGGGCTGATTCCTGGAACAGCTTTAAGGGCTTTGTTCCCATCACTGGGAGGGAGACCTTAGGGAGTAGAGATAAAACAGACAGCTTAAAAAAATGTCCATTCTTTCAGAGTCACTGATCTCTTTATCTGAGGTAGTACTACAGAATAGGCAAGGCTTAGATCTCCTGTTCCTCAAGGATGGTGGATTATGCACTGCACTAAAAGAAGAATGTTGTTTTTACATAGATCACTCTGGTGTAATAAAAGAATCCATGTACAAACTTACAGAAATATTAGAAACAAGACAACGAGATTGAGAAGCACATCAAGGATGGTTTGAGAGTTGGTACTGCCAGTCCCCCTGGTTCACCACCCTCATGTCCACCCTGATGGGTCCCCTTATTATATTGCTTTTACTTCTCACTTTTGGGCCCTGCATTTTCAATTGCCTAGTCACCTTCATCAGGGAGAGAATAAGTGCTCTACAGGTACTAATGCTCAGGCAGCACTACCAGTCCCTCCGCCAGGGAGATAGCTTCAGAGAAGGGTATATAGAGACAGAAGTTCAATGATTAGAACTTACCAAAAAGCAAATGGCGGAATGAATGAATAGACATTTTTTTAAAAGCTGTCTGTTTTATCTCAACTCCCTAAGGTCTCCCTCCCAGTGATGGGAACAAAGCCCTTAAAGCTGTTCCAGGAAACAGCCCCAAACAGAGAGCAAACAGAGCAAACAGTGCTCTGACAGTTAAGATAAACAGGATTTAAGATTACCAGACAAAACTGTTGACTAAAATCTATGCCCTCCTGTGAAACATGTTATTAACGAGCCCAGACACACTTTGGAATTTCCCGGTGGCTTTGTTGCCCTATCCCCCTTCCGTGTGCGATCCCTCCCATGGGCGACCCCTCCCGATGTGTGGTTTCTGCCTTTATAAGCTTCTAAGACTTTCTGCTGGGGGCTCAACTCCTCTGTTCCTGTGTGAGTCACGAGTTGAGCCCCAGCATGCTGGAATAAATCCTCTTGCTGTTTGCAAGTGACACCTCCTGCGGTTGATTTGGGTTGCTGTCGATCCATGGGACAGAGTTAGGGTCTCCCTCTGGGGGTCTTACAATAACCTGTTACTGTGAACCCAGAGATGGCAACAGGCAGTTAGTGTAGAAATAGGAGATCAGGCCAGATCGAGAAAATTGAGACCATTAAAGCCATCTGCCTCTGGAAGTTAGAGACTGCCCTCGGAAAATGGAATATCAAGGACCTGCAGAGCCAATTGATAACCAAATTTATCCGCTCTTGTCAGGTACTACAGGCAAGGAGATGCTAATTAATGCCCCCTGGGCCCTTACCTGCATGAATTACCTTGGCCCTCGCTGTGCCCATTTCTTCTCCCTTTATACAAAACCAGGCCTAATCACAAAGGCAGGAAGGAAAGAGGGAAGAGGGAAAGAAAAAGAGAAAAGAGAATAAAACCTATAAATGACAAGATTTGCTCAATTCGATGGATTCCATCTTTGGGTCCCCTTCTTCCACCTGGGAGAAGTATGCTTTCACTTTTCTTTAATAAAGCTTACTTTCTTCTCTATGCTTCCCTAGGCATGCTTCTCTGGCATTATACTTCAACACCTGAGGAAGCAGGAATCATCACTGGTAAATGGTGGTATCAACTCCCTCCTTAAGAATTGTGAAACTGCCTTCCTGGATGTATAAAAACAAACAAACAAGCAAACAAAAAACTGGAGACCAAAATCAAGGAAGTAAAAAGACGAAGGAAAAATGAGCCAATATTTGACCCATGCCCTCTAAGGTCAGTGAGTATCCAAGAATGATAGGAGGCACTCCTCTAAGGACTCTGAAATTCTGATGAGTCACCAGATCTGCCAATCAGGAAGATCAAGAGGTCTCTAGAGAACAGAAAGCCAGCTCACATTGCACCTTCTACAAAAAAGAGGATCATTGGAGAAAAATTGGTGCTGATATTTCTAAGAGAAGCCACATTTGGTTATCAGGACACTGACCTGATACATCCTGGCACATGTCACCATGGGTAGAGGAAAGGTAAAGAAGTCAGGAGTTTTCACATGCATCCAAGTGTGATCTCTGAGGAATCTCAGCTCATTCATAAGAATAGATATGAACAAGGTCAGTTTTGACTAGTTTGGTCTTAAACATCTGGCAGCAGAGTACAGCCTGAGCAGTCCTACATAGATAACTCAAATGAAAAACAATGTTTTCTTCCAATATAACTTAAGATGTAGACTTGTGAGAGCCCTATCAAAAGTAAGAAGAGCTTACAGCTGTAAATAAAGGGATCTTACTGAAGCCCGAATTGGGAACAGGTAGTTAGTGTAGAAATAACGGATTGGGTCAAATCGAGGAAATTGAGGCCATAAAGCCATCTGCCTCTAGAAGTTGGAGAAAGGCCCTGGAAGAATGGAATGTCAAGGATCTCAGGAGGCCATTGATTACCAAATTTACCTGCCTTTATCAAGGACTGCAAACAAGGAGCTGCTAATTGGTGCCCCCTGGGCCCTTATCTGCCTGAATCAACCTGGCCCTCCCCTGCCCATGGTTTCTCACTTAATGCAAAACCAGGCCTAGTCATGTAGGCAGGAATGAGAAATAAGGGGGGAGAGAACTGGAGAACAAAAGAGACTTTAACCTATAAAAGATGTAGAATGCGCTCACTTCTGGGGACTTCAGAACATCAGCCATGGCCCCCTTCTCCCTGCCTGGAGAAGTCTGTATTATTATCTTTAAATAAAACCTGCTTAATATGGTTGCCTTGGCATGCTTCTCTAGTGTTCAATGTTCAACATTAGAAGGAGCAGAACTCGTCACCGGTAAACGGCGGTATCATTACTGTAAGAATAAAAAGACAAGAGGCAGACATCACCGGTTTCAGAGAAGACTTGATTCATGGACTTGGGCACTGTGAAGGTCCAGTTTCTGGAAGGAAAAATGGCCACCAGCCATGGATGGGATTTTGGTTTTATAGGGTACAATGATGTAACTGGAAACCGTATACTTGCAGTTTTCACCATCGGGGCTAGTTTTACAGGATAAAACTTTAATTTAGGAGGGTAGTTGTAAAAAGGCTGAAATTAATTTTTGTCTGGGGGGGATAAGAGTCTTGATCCTGAGGGATGAGTATTCAAAATTTCCCATTGTCTTTTAGGAATAATTTGCCTTGGGAGAAGGTCAAGATTTAGGACCCAGCATTCAGTATTCACCCTCCCCCCAGGGCCCATTGTTATTCGGAAAGAATGCACTGGGAAAGGTTTAATGTTTGATCAATTTCCCCTCCCTCCTTCCAAGTCACACTGTCCCTCCATTTTTCTAGGGTGCTGTATTATAGGAATATTATTTTTCATAACCCTTCAATACTTCCCACATAGCCCTACACAACTTTTTGTAAGAAAATGTAGCTATCTGTTAGAGTAAAAATTGTTTCTATGAGTCTTACCATAGCAGATTAACACAAACCCAAGGTACACTTATAGAATTGCCAACCTACAAAGCTTCCAGGTGGTGCACCCAGCACTTTCCTTCTGTTAGGCCCTCCCATTTTAATGCAGGTGAAAGAATGGACATTTTTTAAGCTGTCTGTTTTATCTCAACTCCCTAAGGTCTCCCTCCCAGTGATGGGAACAAAGCCCTTAAAGCTGTTCCAGGAATCAGCCCCAAACAGGGAGGGAGTAAAAGGGTAAATTGAGCCAGATAGCCAGATAGTGCTCAAACAGTAGGATTACCAGAAACTATTGACCAGAATTTATGCCCTGTTGTAAAACATTGTGAAATATGTTGTATGTTATCAGCAAACCCAGACCCCCTTTGAAATTTCCTGGCAGCTTTGTCCCCCTTTTCCCTTTCATGTGCCACCCCTCCCGATGTGTGGTCTCTGCCTTTATAAACCTACAAGATTTTCTGCTAGGGACTCGACTTCTGGACTCCTGCGTGAGTCATGAGTCGGGTCCCAGCGCGCTGGAATAAACACCTCTTGCGGTTTGCATCAAGTGACGCCTCCTGCAGTTGATTGGGGTTGCCATCGATCCATGGGACAGATTGGGGTTTCCTTTTGGGGGCCCTTACATTTGGGAGCTCGTCCAGGATAAGACAGCCCCCCCTCATCCATGGAGTCGACCTTGGAGGTAAGTAGGAGTACCCTGAAGTTTTCTGTCTTTGTCTTGTGTTTTGTTAGTTGGTCTGGTTCTGTGAGCGCGCTTTCAGTTTCGGTGGCAACCGTTCAGTGACTCGTGAGAGTGGCCGAACAGTGGTCAGTAAACATGCCTGGGGGGCCACAGGTTTCAGCCCTGGGGGATGCCCTAAGAGTGGAGGAGAGCCAGGGATGCCTGTTAGTCTCCGTCGGTAAGGGCGCTGATGGGGTTCAATTGCTGGATCAGAGATTGGCACCCGTCTGTATCTGGTTCTGTTGTGTGTTTGTGGCGGAGGTGGAGGAAGGGTCAGAACAACTGCAGGGTTCTCGGCCCAGGCTGCTCTCCCGTGGACCCCAAAGGTTCCTTCTCTGGACTCCCCCTCCTGACAGCCCTGAAGGGTACCTTAGCAAAGTAGCTTCAGTCTGAAAAGTAATGAAAAAATAAGGTCTCATAATTTTTTTTTAACATCCAACCTGTCCTGATGAGATGGCTAAAATGCCTTAGACACAAAGTTTCTGTTAAACCCTGTTAGATCCTTCCAGATCTCAGTCAAGGCTTACATTGAAATATAAATAAAAGAAGACTAAAGGCTCAGTAGGAAACCAGTCTCAAACCCAAGGAAAGAAAAGATAAAAAGAGTCTTTAAACTCCAGCAAAGTAAATGCTATGGTACTTTACTAAAGTAATTAATGGCCGTATCATTTTTCCAGGACTCTTGTTTTTTTAATTATATGTTTTATTAAGCTCATGATTTTTTGATCAGTTCTATTTTTATTCAGCTAGAGTTTTTGAACATCTGTTACATTGCAATGGAGATTCACCTATAAATTTAGAAGGCCTTCATTTTGTGTTATTTGTATGTTGTACTGTCTAATGTCATGTTTTGTCTGTATTGTGATAATAAGCTATCATCTATAGAATAGATAGTGGTAACTTCCAGTACTAATGCAGACTTCAGTTAGATAAAAGGGTAAATAACTGTAAAGTTATGGACATTACAGTTAAAGCCCAGTACTCTTAATTTATGACTGGTGAGACTGGCTTGCTGGATAATTAAGATCAAACTTAGAGATTGGAGTTAAATACAGAGGTCAAGAAAAGCCCATATTTGGGTCTTGCCCTCAACATCAGCCTGAACCCAGGGAATAAGGGAACTTCTCTAAGGAGTGTTGCAACTCTGGGTCACACAACCTCCTGATCAAGGAGAATGTTGAGACTAGAGGATAAAAAATCACCCAGTGCATCTGCTGCAGAGGAGGGTCATGGAAAAAGGGAAACATCCCTTGATGCTTCTAAAAGAAGTCACCTCATCAAAAGACCCTGCCTAATCAAATTCACTGGTTGAGCTAAGGGCCGCTCTTAAGTTCTGTATGAGTGACACCTGTGGGAACTCAGCTGACACTTTAAAAAGACAGGAACCAGGTCAATTTGACCAGCTTGATCTTAGACACCCAGCAAAACAGTTAAATCCAAAATATAGCCATTCTTGGGCCTTTAAAGGAAATAATAGTTAAATGTAATTTAAGATGTACACTTGTACTAGCCCACTAGAACAGACTGGAAGCTACAAATTAGAGAAACATTCTTCAGCAAATGTGCCTGGTAACTATCAAGAGAAACTGCCAGAGTCAGAAGTTTTTAGTCAGTTTAAGGTCTGCAGACCTTCCTAAGCTACACAGGTAGACTTAATCTATGTTTGCTAGTATGATTATCTATTCCTAAGTAATAGAATATAGAGATCTCTACTAAACACAGGTTATACCAATAAAGGAATATTTTACAAAATCAGATGACATTAAGTAGCTTAACTATTTTTTCTGGGGACATCTATGACATTAAGAGTTAAATGTTGTGTTTACATTCCTGATAACCTGGACAATGTTAAAGTCCCCAAATAAAGGCCTTGTCCTCTCCAGCCTTTGCTAGGCCTAGTTATGGGAACAATTTCTCAGTTCTTTCACCTCCTGGTGAGAGATTAACTTCTGTCATTTTCATGGTACTCAGTGGCATGTTTCAGTTGCTGCAACATTTACTTTGTACTAATCTCATTTCAGTACTCATGTCTTTTTGTTCTTCTATCATAGAAGCACCCACCACCAGATGACTTTACAACCTGCTCTTCCCCAACCAGGCTTCTTCCTAGGACCCCTCGATTGACCCAATTTAAAAAAAAAAAAGAATGCCAAATGGCTTGCCCCTCTCTGTCCCCATTCAGCTTCAAAGCAGCCAGAACGACTGATGCCCCTTTTTATTTCCTTAACAAGCAGTTATGGGTTCCTAAACCTAAATGGCGGAATGAAGCCAGAATTGGGAACAGGTAGTTAGTGTAGAAATAGGGGATCAGGTCAAATCGAGGAAATGAAGCCATAAAGTCATCTGTCTCTGCAAGTTGGAGACTGCCCCTGGAAGAATGGAATGTCAAGGATCTCCAGAGGCCATTGATTACTAAATTTACCTGACTTTACCAAGAACTGTTTATCAAGGACTGCAAACAAGGGGCTGCTAATTGGTGCCCCCTGGGCTCTTGTCTGCCTGAAATCACCTAGTCACCTTCATCAGGGAAAGAGTAAGTGCTGTACAGGTACTAATGCTCAGGCAACAATACCAGTCCCTCTGCCAAGGAAATAGCTTTGGAGAAGAGTATATAGAGATAGAAGTTCCATAATTAGAACTTACCAGAAAAGAAAATGGGGAAATGAAAGAATGAACATTTTTTTAAGCTGTCTGTTTTATCTCAACTCCCTAAGGTCTCCCTCTCAGTGATGGGAAAAAAGCCCTCAAAGCTGTTCCAGGAATCAGCCCCAAACAGGGAGTAAAAGGGTAAATTGAGCCAGATAGCCAGATAGTGCTCAAACAGTAGGATTACCAGAAACTATTGACCAGAAACTATGCCTTGTTTTAAAACATTGTGAAACATGTTGTATGTTATCAGCAAACCCAGACCCCCTTTGAAATTTCCTGGCAGCTTTGTCCCCCTTTTCCCTTTCATGTGCGACCCCTCCCGATGTGTGGTCTCTGCCTTTATAAACCCACAAGATTTGCTGCCAGGGACTGGACTCCTGGACTCCTGTGTGAGTCATGAGGCGGGTTCCAGCGCACTTGAATAAACACCTCTTGCGGTTTGCATCAAGTGACGCCTCCTGCGGTTGATTGGGGTTGCAGTCGATCCATGGGACAGAGTTGGGGTTTCCTTTTTGGGGGCCTTACACAGGGAACAGGAAAATCTGACAGGGGTGGGAGGATAGGAAGGCAGTTGCACCTGAGAAGACTAAGTGAACAAACATGGTTTATGTTCCACACACTTTCTTGTCCTGGCAACAAAATTGGATTACATAAGAGGAACAGGAGCAGATAAAAGCTCTCCATAGTCAGGAGTGGAGCCTGATTTGAACCCAAGATTCAAATGCTAGTTCTCTTCCCATCTCCTCTGTTATCTTCCCAGTGGACACTTTAAAGCATCAAAAAGATAGGTCATTTTGTGTTTGCAAACTGATTAGACTTCTTAGAGAAGAAAATGTCCTGTTGCTACTTTATGAGCTCTCCTCCTCCTGATTGGTATTAGGGCCTGTGACCAGAGCTCTGCCATCTCTCAGGACTCAAGACTGTGCAAAGATAATAAGCTTACCTTGCATGGGTAGAAAGAGTGTAAAATTTTAAAGGACTTTCCTGCCACAGTATCATGGTCATTGCTCCCTCTAGTCAAAGCCCCTGGATGCATATCACTTCCCAGACACCACAATACAATTGACCTCAGCACACTGAGACTTCAGTGACTATGATGGGACCCAGAGAAGCAGGGAGACTGACCAACTGTGGAGAACCCCTAGGTGCCAGCAGAAAAGTGTGTCCCCGCCATCTAGTTGTCATGAGTGGCAATGGCAGGGATCTGTGCACCACAACCAAGGATATTCCATATAAAAAAGATTTGATTCTCCCAAACTAGTCCTCTTAATAGTGGTCACAGATAAGCAACATGGTTTCCAGAACTTACTAAACAATGAATTGGTTTTTGCTTCTACCTCTGGAGAAGTAAAGTCAAAACGTTTACAGGATTTTGATTATTAGGCTTAACTGTGTTTGAAGGTCTTAAAGGGAACACTGAAACAATATACTCTAAACTTCTGAGTACTAAGGAACCATGAGCCTAGTCCCTTGTATCTCAGGGTCTGTGCACCTTGGTTGTAACTGGCTAATACTGGATGCCTATGTGCTGTGGGTCAGTGAGTAAGGTCATTATAAAATATCTTTTTGCAAAGTGGTGAAAAAGATCCTATTCTTGGAGGAGAGACCAAAGGAAGGCATAAGTATTTAGTCCAAAATATGTACCTGGAGGGATCATGAAAATTAGAATTCCTGAGCCACTCTGAGTCAGATACTGCAGGTCTGGGGTGTGGCCTGAGATTCTGCTTTGCTATCAATTTCTGTGGTGAAACAAATGCTGATTCAGGGCCAACTGTTGGGAACACTGTAATGTACAAAGTTGCTTTCCCTGACCTTTCTGGAACAGCCATTTTCCCTGCCTCCCAACTACTGTCAGTCTGTGAACACATCCTAGCTAGCTATTGGTTCATCAGTCAGCTTGCAAGTATCCTCCGTTATTGGTCCCCTGTTAGCCCGGCACAATTCATCTGATTCATAGTAGCTACACCGCCATCTTTTCTCATCTTTCTGTCTCTTCTACTTACTTTCTCTATCCTCCTCGCTTTCACATTCTTTCTTGCACATGCCCTTTCTGGTTTCCTTTCTTTTCCTCTAGTTTTCTCTCTTACCCTGAAGGGAGACACTCTGTTTGCTTAATAAACTCCCTTATGTAATTTCCCATGTCTGGCGTGATTTCTGCGGATCCCTTACAAACACAACCTGACTTAGGCTGAACTGCTAAAGGACAGGTGCAAAGGACCTTTAAATGTTTATCAAAGAAAAGAAAATGAGTTGCTAACAGGTAACCTCTGGATAGCACTTCCCAGTTCAAGCTCAACTGATAGCTAATACCTCCAGGTTATAAGGATCACAAGTTCCAACACAAGTAATTACCCCCTGAGGTTACCCTTTCCTGCCTTTGGGAACATCTGCATGAAATAAAGGAGGTGGGGGTTTATCAAAAAGCAAAATATGCCCACACCCAGGAGCACCAGGTCTGGGTCCCAACTCTCTCTTCAGGAGTCTATTTTTTCTGTTATTTCTTTTAAGTAAAACTTGTTTTCTATGCATGCCTTGCCTCACTCATTTGTCAATCTTCAAAACCAGGGGACCCAATTCTGATTTCTCATATCAGTAGGGGACAGATAGTTTTGAGTGGTGAGAATCCCATTCTAATTAAGAGAATTATTTTTTAAAGTGGATCCACTGTGACGACCCCCATATTTTCTTTTTCAATAAGCAATTTACCTGCATCCCTGCCTGGCATAAGTGGATGGGCAATGGCACATTCCTCAGCAAATTACCTATATTATGCAGGAAAAATGCAGGCCTGAAATAATGTTGTTAAGAGGGACTCAAGTTACTCTGAAGAGGGAGACTTCTGTGACCCTTTCCACAGACCAGATTCTGAAATTCAGGGTGATAAAGATAATATCAAAGAATTTATGGTTAAGAATCTAATTAGAAACAGCATGGGCCAAGGTGACCTAGACTTGTCATTGGCAGTGGGGTTATGACAGACTGATGTCATCCAGCTGTCAAAAGGCAGACCTAGGCAGGGCTCTCTTGAAATTTCACTGATATCCTCCAATAAATCTAGAGTGCAAGAGAGGAACACTTCTCTTTCCTCTTTGAGAGAATTCACTCTCTCTTGAGAGTGTCCCTTTTCCCTTGTACTACTACTTCAATAAATTCATGCCTGTTACTTTGAGTGACATGACTAAAATATTTCTAATTTGATTGCAAGAATCAGGATTTGAAGGTGGGTCTTTGCACTGTATCATTTTCCCACACATCACAACTTCTGTAAGCACTAAATATTTTAAAGAGTTCTTAAGATCTGTATTGATCTTACTTCAGCAACATTGTCAAACTTCTGGTTTTTCCAACTATTCAGGAAAACTCAAAGGGAGAAAGTATAATATAGAGCTAAACACCAGGACTGTCTTTCTTATCCAGTAGTGGATGCTCCAGTTGATATAGTTTTTAATATGCATTGTAGATCTATTGAAATATGATTTGCTTAAAAATAGAACAAATAATTATTTACAAACATGCCTAATGAGGAAATGCTACATATAATGCAGAGAAAAAGCAAACACTTTCAGAGTCCATATATCCATTGGACACAATAGGCAGAGTGCCTACATCCTATAGGAATGCTTTATTTTAAAATCTAAAGAAAAATAAATGAATTTAATATGTCCTGGATTATATTCTTCTACACACAATGTAAATTTTAACCTTCTTTCATAGAGAAGGGCATTTGAAAGCAGAAGCAAGTCCCTAGGACTCTTGAAAGATGTACTCCAAAATGTGGCCATAATTAGGTCATTCTCAAGGCTTATATGGATTTAATACATTTTCCTCACATTTTTATTAGTGCATTATAGTTGTACATAATGCTTATATTTGTTACATATTTTTACATGCACACAAACTGTTATTTAACCAATGATTTTCTAACACTTCCCCTCCCTCCTCATTTGATCCCACCCCTTGATTCCTTTTCTTTACTGATCTCCCTTGGATTTTTAGGAGATCCACCCACAGCTTTGTTTTCCTGTTTTTCCTCCCTAGCTTCCCTAGGGAGACATATATCCCTTCATCTTTTCAGTTTGTCTTATTTCACTTAACATGGTTGTCTCTAGTTTCATGCATTTTCCTGCAAATGACAATTTTATTTTTCTTTATGGCTGAATAAAAATCAATTGTGTATCTCTACCACATTTTCTTCATCCATTCATCAATTGATGGACACATAGGCCAGTTCCATAGTTAAGCAATTGTGAATTGTGCCCCTATAAATATGGATAAGTGTGTAACCCTGTAGTATTATGACTTTAATTCTTCAAGCTAAATACCAGAGTTCTATAGCTGTTTCATATGGCCATTCCAAGCCTAGACTTTTGAGGAGACTCCATACTTATTTCCATAATAGTTATACTAATTTTTAGTCCCATCTATAGTGTAAAAGTGTTCCTTTTTCTCCATATTCTCTACAGCTTCTATTATTTGTGTTCCTGGTGAATGCCACTCTGACAGATGTGAGATGAAATATTAGTGCAGTTTTTTTTTGCAGTTTTGATTTACATTTCCCTAATTAGTTATGATGTTGAACATATTTCCATATACACTTTTTGCCATTTGTACTTCTTCTTTGGAGAAGTGTCTGTTTAGTTCACCTGTCTATTGATTAATTAGGTAATTGGATTTTTTGGATAGTTAATCTTCTATTGTTTTGAAAGAATGGACATTTTTTAAGCTGTCTGAGGTCACCCTCCCAGTTATCTTAACTCCCTAAGGTCACCCTCCCAGTCATCTCAACTCCCTAAGGTCACCCTCCCAGGAATGGGAACAAAGCCCCTAAAGCTGTTCCAAGAAACAGCCCCAAACAGAGAGTAAGAGAGTAAATTGAGCCAGATAGCTAGATAGTGCTCAAACAGAATGATTACCAGAAACTATTGACCAGAATCTATGCCCTGTTGTAAAACATTGTGAAACATGTTGTATGTTATCAGCAAACCCCCTTTGAAATTTCCCGGCAGCTTTGTCCCCCTTTTCCCTTTCATGTGCGACCCCTCCCGATGTGTGGTTTCTGCCTTTATAAACCTACAAGATTTTCTGCTAGGGACTTGACTCCTCGAATTGGGTCCCAGCGCTCTGGAATAAACACCTCTTGCAGTTTGCATCAAGTGATGCCTCCTGCGGTTGATTGGTGTTGCTGTCCATCCATGGGACAGAGTTGGGGTTTCCTTTTTGGATGCCTTACAGTTTCTTGCTACCATTCTCTACAAATGAAAGGGAATTGAGAAAAACAGCAGGTCAGTAAGCACCTTTTTTTCAAGTGAAAGAGAATCAACTGGTATTAGAGCTGAGACTCAGTGTTAGAGTGCCTGCCTAGCACACTTGTGGTCCTGGGTTCAATCCTCAGTACCACATAACAAAACAAAATAAAGGTATTTAAAAAAAAAGAAAATCAATTCAAACTAACATAGACAAAGGTGGGGGCAGTGTTTTATTTTACAATTGAAAACTCTGGGGTTAGTTGTTCTGACTGCAGGCACAGCTGGTTTCTGTGATGTCTTTTTTTTTTTTTTTTTTTTTGTCTTTTTATCTCTTAGTTTTCTTCCCATTTTCTGGTATCCTCTGTAACTGAAGCCAGAATTAAGGACAGGTAGTTAGTGTATGATTCCTTCAGAATCATAACTACAAGATGGCAGTAAGCTTCTGGGTCAAACCCAGAAAATAAAGCCATGAAAGCTACCTACCTTTGGAAGTTGGAGACTGTCCCTGGGAGAATGGAATGTCAAGAATATTGGGAGCTCATTGATTACCAAATTTACCTGAGTTTTTCAAAGACTGAAAGCATGGAACTGCTAATTAATGCCTCCTGGGCCTTTGCCTGGCTGAATCACCTTGGCCCTCCCCCTGCCCATCGCTTCTCACTTTATGCAAAACCAGGCCTAGTCACTTACGCAGGAAGGGGAGAGAACTGGAGAACAAAAGAAATCTTAACGTATAAAAGATGGAGGGTGCGCTTACTTCTGGAGACTTAGAACATCAGCCATGGTCCCCTTCTCCCTGCCAGGAGAAGTCTGTATTATTACCTTTAATTAAAACCTGCTTAATATGCTTGCCTTGGCGTGCTTCCCTAGTATTCAAACTTCAACATTAGAGGGAGTAGAGCTCATCACTGGTAAATGGTGGTATTGTAAGGCCCCCAAAAAGGAAACCCCAACTCTGTCCCATGGATCCACCCCAACCCAAAACAACCGCAGGAGGCGTCACTTGATGCAAACTGCAAGAGGTGTTTATTCCAGAGCGCTGGGACCCAACGCGAGGAGTCGAGTCCCTAGCAGAAAATCTTGTAGGTTTATAAAGGCAGAGACCACACATCGGGAGGGGTCACACATGAAAGGGAGAAAAAGGGGAAAAAAGAAGAAAATGGGAGAACAAAGCTGCCGGGAAATTCCAAAGGGGGTCTGAGTTGCCTGATAACATACAACATGTTTTACAATGTTTTACAACAGGGCGTAGATTCTTGTCAACAGTTTCAGGTAATCCTACTGTTTGAGCACTATCTAGCTATCTGGCTCAATTTACTCTTTTACTCTCTGTTTGGGGCTGTTTCTTGGAACAGCTTTAGGGGCTTTGTTCCCATTACTGGGAGGGTGACCTTAGGGAGTTGAGATAACTGGGAGGGAGACCTTAGGGAGTTGAGATAACTGGGAGGGTGACCTTAGGGAGTTAAGATAACTGGGAGGGTGACCTTAGGGAGTTGAGACAAAACAGCTTAAAAAAAGTCCATTCCTTCAGAATCATAACTACAAGATGGCAGTAAGCTTTCTGTGCTCACCTCCTACTAGTCACTTCTGGGCCTCTAAAAGAACCTGTCTGGACCAGTTCAAACCAATTTGGCAAGCTGTGTTTCCTTGTTCAGAGGGTTTCCATGCTCTGATTTCTTACACTTGGTCATCTTCCCACCTCACCAAACATAGGGTGAAATGCAGAGGAAGGATCCCAGGAAAAATCAGGAGTTACTTCTGAAGAAGAGAAAACACACTGGAGACAGATAAAAATATTCTGAGCAGATTCCCCTGCTGTGACCTGCTGTGACCTTCAGTTCCAGTGAGGGACAAAAGGGAATTAGAAAATCAAGATTCACACAGATTTTGAAGATTACACTGGGATAAAGTGGAGCTCTGCTCTCTGATGTAGATGTAGGTCTGAAGAGTTATACCAGCAATCCTTATTTATATATGTCTCATTATCAGGTTAATGATTATGAAAACATTATTCTTTGTATTCAGGAATGTCACAGAAAATTGTACCATCTAAGTAGCTTTTCCACAGTTGCAAAGTTTAATTAGCTTTGTGTAGCTCTCAAGAAAGTCCATTATTAAAAGTTTTTCTAAAGTGAGCAGACACAGAAGTGAAGCTGGTGAAATATTGTGCTTATCTAGCATAAAAATTTCTTCCTTCCCAGGAACTATAAACCTGAGATCAAGATCAAGAGTGATAGGACTCTTACACAGAGCCTCTTCATTACAGGGCATTGAAGCAGCAGTCCAGCATCCTGTGCCCTTGTACAGAAACATTTCCATTCACCAGGCATGCCATAACAATGAAGTCATCACAGAAACCCAAACTCAGTCACTGCTATCCCATTCTCTGCCACCGCTTTCCACACTTATCTGCAGGGGAATGGCTAACTACACCACAGAGGTGGGAAGCCTCTATTTCAGCTCATGGCACTGTTGAAGAACCTAGGTATCAGGACATCCCCACTTCAGAGATGAGATCAGGGCTCAAAGGGTCTTAAACTTCCTTCCCAAGATCACTGGTCTTTAAAGTGGTAGAACCAGAACATAAAGATCAATCCAGTCTCCAAAGGTGTGTTTTAAATCATTTTTGGTCTACCAGGTCAGTAATAGTCTCCCTGGGGTACAAAAGGATTATCATAGAACTTGAGAAGGAAGAGGGAAATCAGAAAGGATGAAGACTCCCTGATAGCACCTCCCAGAGACCCCACACTACTCAGTTTGTGGCCAAGTTTGGAAGAATTCTTGTCTGCTTACATCTTCTAGTTGTTTTTATACATATTTATTTCCACATTGCCTTTGTAATTTTTACACTTGTTATTTTTTGTTTACTTATTTTTCTTAAGTCACCTTACCTGTTATATTTACAAAAATGTATTTAAATCCTCTGTGGTTTATGGAAATTTTCAATAAAAATGAGTATCATTTTTCCCAAATTAAAAAAAAAATTATTTCAAAATCCCTGGAACTACTAATTTGATTACCAGTCATATGTGCACCATTCCAAATCATTCATCTGAGGCAGAGTCTTCAGACTGAGCTTGGGGAATTGGAGTTACTGGGTCACACCAGAACCCAAATGATCCCTGTGATCTTCTGCCACATGCAATTACCCAGGCACTCCTTCAATCTCCATTGCACTCTGAGAGCAAGGTGAGGGAAGTCCCAACTTCCCTCAGCCAGGATACCAGGAAGATGTCCTACCCAAAAGGTAGGCAAGTTCACACACTTCAAAACCAGGTTTCTGGTTCTGGTCACTGCATCCTTAGTTTCCAACCACATACCATTTTAGATGTGATCTAATTTGGGGGTCATGGTTCTTTTCAGCAACTTCTTTCCTGACCATTGAGTCATGTCATGACTCCCAATTTAACTATTCTGTGATTATTGCTTGTTAAGTGCTCTAGGAAGAAGAAACCAACTTTGCATAGTGTCCCAAGGAAGTTGGGCAGTACGAGGCTGAGCAGTCACATCTTTTCCCACTGACCTACTGTCCATTTGCTTCTCAAATGTCTGCCAGAGACAAATCTCTATGGAAGAACAGAGGAGCCGCCAAAGGAAAAAGGGGTCTTTGAGAGCATGCAGGAAAATGCCCTTAGTGTACAGAGGAGCAAGCTAGTCCTGAGGGTCTTTGTCTCCCTATCTTGCACAACCTACTGGGGCACAGCTATGTTGAATAAATGTCCCCTGACTCCTGACACATGTTTATCATTCATTCAACTGAAAATATTTCCACCACAAATTACATTGGGCTTCTAGTTCTAAGGACAGATGATTAACCCTTCACTCTAGAATAATCTAATTTCTGTAATATGACAATGCAGTCACAATGATATTCTCTTACCTGGGAGATTAACTACATGATCTGCTAGACTCTAATGATTCTATAAAAATAGAAAACACAGGCTTGGGTTACCTAAAAATATCTAAAAAGTCCCACCTCACCCCACCCTGCTCCTAAAATCTCCAAGACTATCCATCCTATGAATGGAAAGGCTTTATGTGACCATTTAAACCAGATGTTCCACATGGACTAAATTTTATCTTCCTTAGAAGGACTATGGAGGGCTGGGGAGATAGCTCAGTTGGTAGAGTGTTTGCCTTGCAAGCACAAGGCCCTGGGGTTCAATCCCCAGTACTGCAAAATAAATAAATAAGTAAATGAAAGCACTGTGGAGTCATTGTGTATTTCAGGAGTTAGGCTGTGGCCTGTGCTCTTTTCTCTTACAGTCAGCCACTCTACTCCCTGTTGTTCAGCCCTATATTACAACTGAGCTTCTGTCTGGCTACCTCTGGGTCCTCTCCCAGTGTTGGTGGGGGATAATTAAGAGTGGAGGCTGCTTCCCACCATCCAAGATTCAGCAAAACTGCACCAGGAAGAGAGCTGAATGGGGGCAAGTGACACAAACAGTCTAAGAGGTCAAAGGTCTGTATCATTCAAGGGCTGAGCTTGTGCCAAGAAAACAGGATTCCAAGGAAGACTGGTGTTGTTTGAAAGTAATGGAAAACAACAGAATTCCTTCCCCAACCAAAAATCTTCTGCACTAACTCTGATTTTACTATTTGGGAAAGATCTTTAATTTTTACAGATTATTTTTATACTAGTGGAAAACTAGAGGAATCTAAATATTCAAGAGGAGCAATATGACTGAATCAATTGGTACATTGTTCCATAACTCTTATGCAGACTTAAGAATTATAGTTAAAAATACTGTGGTTTAAGTAACCCAGAAAATACTCAAATGTAAAAAAAATAGAAAATTGCATATATGATGAGATTACTACTGTGCCATCTGATGATGTACTTGATGAGCAAAAGATCTCAAACATATTCAACTTTAGTGCTCCTAGTAAACTTGTGGGGTGGTGTGCAGAAAAATAGAGATATGTGACCTGATTAGACTGAGTGTCCCCACTTAGAGCCTCAGAGCAGCCTGAGACACCCAGCTATCTCCTGCATACCCTACACAGCTGCCACTAGAAACTAATGTTTGGAAGCTCATCTAGGTGTGTCTAACCTGTCCTGCCCCATGGAAGGTGCCACGCTAAGAATAATGGCACTGGACATTGCAGAATCCAAGTCATCTTGAGGGTTTTTTCCCTAAATTTTCAGAATTGAAATGAACACTCCCATGGGACTAAATGTGTAATGTTGTCTGGGAATTGAGCCCTGACCCAGACCTCAGGGATTTTACCATCCAGGGAGAATATTCACAAGTGAATATTTTGCTTCTGGCTGGTCCTCTAACATTGTAAGGGAAATCAAGGGTGCCAGACTATGTTGGAGCCAGTGCTGCAGTTTTCTGAGTCTTTTTCTCTCTCTCCCTCTGCCTGAACCCCCTCAGCAGGACTCCACAAGGAATTTCCTTCATCAGCACTGTTGAAGGTCATATATCGATATGCTGCTTGTTACCACTAGGATGAAACTAGAGTCCTGGTCTCCTTACTGTCTTTACTTCTTGTTAAGGCTGATACTTGCACTGGTGAGAAAATACTAGGAGACTGTGGGCCAGGTCTGACATGCCCAAGAGTCTGTACCAGCCTTCAACTCAGCACCTACCTAGCCCAATGTGCCCAGAAGAAATGGCTGAAAAATTAAACCTCAATTAGCCAAGTTGTGATGCCCAGAGAGACATGGCAGGCCATGGCTGGGAGGACTTTGGGCATATTTGTTCCAGCCTAAGTTTGGCTTAGCAAGGGAAATGGTCTTTCAGAAAATGGTCTTAGTTAGGGAAGTGGCCCATTCCTCATATCAAGACCTGAGGAGCAGGCCTGGCAACCATTAGCTTTCACTTCATGGGGAAATGTGGGGCTTCTGGTCCCAAAATGTTGCATTTTCTGTTGTACCTCATGGCTCCATTCCCTCTTCTTACTCCACATCCATTTTTCTCATCATCATGGGCAAGACAGCTGTGTATTGGGCATCCATGAAATCCTGGGTATGTGCCTTAAATTCCCTAGTCAATCTTCCAAGATAAACATTTTTTCAATTTCAAAAATGGAGTAATGTGGCTTATGAAAGTCACATAATATACTGACATGGCCTGGTTTACTCACATATTGCCTTCATTATAATTTCTTACACTCACATAATACCCTCACTGTGACCTCTTATACTGATATGCTACATTACGCTGGCCCCTGACATTCATATAATACTTTACTTGACCTCTGACACTCACATAACACCCTAACCATGGCCTATCACACATAGTATTTTCACTAACTTCTGGCACTCAACTAATGCCATCACTGGGGCCTCTCACTCTTACATATTATGCTCAATGTGACATCTGACTTTCACATAATATCCTACTGTGGCTTTTGACATTCACATAATACCCTAACGTGGTCTCTGATTCTCACAAAATATTCTCACTCTTATGTTCACATTCACATAATATCAACACTGTGAATTTGACAATCACATATTATCACTATGGCCCCTGCCACTGACAAAGTATACTCACTATGGCATATGATGCTCTCAAATATACTTACAAAATTCACATATATTCATATATTTTTTCAGAATAGTCCTTGAGATTGAAATTTTTTCCTAACTGTGACCTCTGACATTTAAGAAAAGATCTTCTCATTTACAAAATGTCTTTCACATATTACACTCAATGTAACATGAGTTCCTCACATAATACACTCAGTGTGACATAAAACACTGATATAATACCATACTGTGACCTCTGACACAGAATGTCCTCAATCGATCTCTGACACATAATTTCTTTATTTTTACCACTGACACATTATAACCATTTAGTGATCTCAGACACACATAATAGCAAAATTGTGGCTTTCTACACACATACTCAGTGAGGTCTTTGAATCTTACATAATACCTTAAATGTGGCCTATGACACTGATATAAATCCCTCATTTGGTGTCTGACACTGACATATCATTATGAATTTTATACTCACATGACACAATCACTGTGGTCTCTGACTCTCATACAATTTTCTCACCGTTATCTCTGACACTCACATATTACCATACTGGAACTTCTAATATAAAACCAACAATGTGACCTATAAAACACAAAATGTCCTCTCTCTCCCTGATTCCTGAACCCATTCACAACTTGGCCTGTGACACTAGCATAATATTCTCACTGTGATCTCTGATTCTCACATATTATTCTCTGTGACTTCTGATGCATAATTATCTCAGTATGATCACACTCTCATAATAAACTCAATGTGAGCTCAGGCACTCAAATAATATCCTAAATTTAACCATTTTCACTGATAAAATACACTAATGTGATCTCTGATCCTCAAAAATGCACTCACTGTGATTTCTCACACTCATATAATACCCTCAGTGTAACCTCAGATACTAATATAACACCTGCATATGCTCTCTGACACATAATACCAAAAATGTGGCCTCTGACACTCAGAATAGTCTCATTGCGGTTTCTGACACTCACCTAATACCTTCAATATGCCTATTATCCATTACAGAATACCTTCATTCTGCCCTCTGACAATTATGAAATATCCTCAACTAGCAGGCTCACAATATTTTCACCAGACTTCTGACGTTATATAATTTACTCACTGTGGCTCAAACACTCCCATAATACCTTCATGTGGCCTCTGGAATTTGCATAATATTCTCACTTGTCCTCTGATACTGACATAATATCCTTACTGTTCTTGTGTCACTCACATAATACCCTTACTGTGGACTATGATCACACACACAAAAAAATTCTCACTATGTCCTCAGGCACTCACAAATTATTGTCACATGGCCTCTGTCACCCACAAAATATCCTCACTGTGGCCTCTGACATGAACACAGAATAGTCAGTATGATCTCAGACATAGTCTCCTGTGGTCACTGACACTCACGTAATACCCTCATTTTGTCCTATGCCATTCACATAATATCTTCACTTGTCAGCTGAAACTCACATAATACCCTACTGTGTTCTCTGACATTCACATAACACCCTAATTCTGACCTCTGACACTGATAATATCATCACAGTGACATGTCTCACTCATATTATTTCTTTAGTGTGACCTGAGACACAAACCTGATACCCTCAATGTGTCCTCTAATTGATAGCGTATCCTCTTTGTGGCTTCTGATGCTCAAATAATTATCTCAGAGTGACCTCAGACACTGACATAATACACTAACAGCACCCCCTGATATATAATATCCTACCTGGGGCATCTGACACTGCAATAAAACCCTCACTGTGACTTCTGGCACTCACATAAATACCTCACTCTGGTCTCTGACACTCACATAATAGCATATCAGTGGCCCCAAACACTATTAAAATAACTTACTGGACTATGACACTACATAATATTTTAGCATGACCACTTAAACTAACATAATGTACTCACTATGACACTGAACACTCATTTACTATCTTCACTGTGTCCTATGACACTGACATAATATCCCATTTTGTCCTCTTACATTCATGTAATAATATGAATATGACCATGGACACACAAATACTATTCTCAATTTGGCAACTCCTCTGATACTCACATGATAGCCTCACTATTGCCTGTGATACACATTTTATTCTCACTTGGTCTCTGATATTTATACAATAACTTCCATGTGGCCTCTGATATTTACAATGTCCTCACTTGGCCTGTGATTCTAACAAAATACCCTCATCATAGCCTGTTACAGTCATAAAATATCCACACTATGGCCCCTGATGTTGAAAATATTTTCTCATTACATCCTCTGACACATAACATTCTCACTTTTCCTGTGTCACTCACATAAAACTCCGTGTGATTTTGATTCTCATATATTACCCCCACTGTGAACTCTCACACTCAACCAATATCCTTACTGTGACCTTTGACACTGACTTAATATCTTCAGTGTGGCCTCAGATTATATCCTAAGTGTGACCACTGACACTCACATGGTACACTCACTGTGGCCTGTGATGCTTACATAATACCCTCATCATGACTTATGGCTCTCACATTATAACCTCTTTGTGACCTCTGATGCTGATATAATATACTCACTGTGGTCTCACACACTCACATAATAACCTCTGTGGGACCTCTGACACTTGTAACACTCTCAGTGTGAACTCTGACACTCATATAATAACCTCACTATGACCTCTGATTCAGATGTAATATCCTTTCTGTGGCTTCTGACTCTCGCATGATTCCCTCAAAGTGGCCCCTGACACACACATAACACCTTCACTTTGTTTTTTGACTCTCAAATATTTTCCTCAATTTGCCCTCTCTTTCACATAATACCTCACTGTGACCTCTGACGCTCAGGTAGTAACCTCTGTTTTACCACCAAATAACCAAATATTTTACCACCAAATATTTGGTGATGCTCACCAAATAACTACATGGTGAACCCTGAAGTTCACATTATACCATCAACATGGCTTCTTACACTCACATAATATCCCGATAGTGACCTCTGACACTGAAAACATACCCTTTTTGTTACCTCTGCCACTCAAAAAATACCTTCAGTGTGACTTCAGGTACAATGATGATACTTTTACTATGGCCTCTAAAATTGACATAATAACCTCACTTTTTTCTGTGATACTCATATCTCCTCATAGTGGCTTCTGAAACTCACATAAAACACTAAGAGTGACAAGACAACCTTACTATGACAACTGACACTGACATAATATAACTATTGCTTCCTATGATACTCACTTTATCTCCCTATGACATGTGACACTCAAAGAATATCTTCTCTGTGACTCTGATAGTCACAAATTAGCCTGACTTCACTTATGACACTCAGTGTCTTCACTCTGATACCTCTCACCCAAAATAAGTTCATTGTCACTTGTGACTCTCAAAAATATCCTCTCTTGCCCTTTGACAGTAATGTCATACCCTCAATGTGACATCTGACACATTACACCCTCACTCTGACCTCTGACACAAATGTCCTCCATTGGCCTCTATCACTGACATAATACCCTCATCTAATATCTCACACTAACATATTACCCTCACTGTGACTTCTATCGCTTACTTATTACCCATACTGTGGTCTATGACACTCATAAAATATACTCACTGTAGTCTCTGACAGATACATAATACCCTCCTTTGGCCTCTAACTCTGAAATAGTATTCTCAGTGTGACCTCTATTACTCACAAAATAATCTCAGTGTGACCTTTCTCACACACATAATAGCCTTACATGGCCTGAGTCACTCACAGAATACCCTCAATGTGTCTTCTGGCTCTCATATAGTTCCACTTCTGAGCCCTGTGACACTCAAATAATACTCTCATTGTTCTTTTTTAGAAACTGACATAATACCTCTGTAATCACTCATACTCACATTATGTCCTCACTGTGACCTTGACACTCACATTATTTTCTGAAATGACTTTGGACACTTTTATTTATCTTCACTGGTGCCTCTGGTACTCACCTAATTTCCTCACTTGTTATGTGACACTCACATGATATCCTCACTGTGAGTCTGATAGTCACATAATATCCTCACATGGCCTCTGACACTCACATAATGTCCTCACTGTGGCCTCTTATAATCACAATATAACCTCACTGGGACCTCTGTTACTTATGTAATACCCTTACTTTGGATTATAACATTCACAAAATATTCTCACTAGGCCTTTGACACTAATGTAATGTTTTCACTTTGACCACTGACACTCAAATAATAACCTCACTGTAATTTCAGACACTCAAATTATGCAGTCTATTTGACCTCTGACACAGACATTATATCCTTTATTGGCCTCTAACACCTAATATCATTAATGCAACCTCTGACATATAATAACTATACTGTGACCTCTGGCATTCACATAATACCCTCACTGTATCCTCTGACACTCACACAAATCCCTAATTCTGGTCTCTGACAATCACATAATACACACTTTTTGACCTCAGACACAGACTACAACCACTCTGGTCTCTGTCACTCACATAATATCACACTTTATCCTTTGAAAGTCACAAAAATATTATCACTGGGTCCTCTAACACACATAAAATATCTTCACTTTGACCTCTGACATTGACACAATACCCTCATTGTGATGTCTGAAACTGATACAATGTCCACTCTGTGAATTCTCACACTCATAATGTCATCATTTTGATCTCTGTTACTGAAATAGTATCCTTATTCTAACCTGTGATAACACACCCTCATAACATGCACAGATTGGCCTCCTATACACATATTATATTCAAGGTGACTTGTCATGCACATAATACCTTTTTGTGACCTGAGATGAGACACTTACATCATGCTTGCAACAAAGTCTCTGACACTTATATAATATCCACATTTGGTCTCTGATATTCATATAATAAATTCAATCTGGCTTCTGACAATCACATAATATTCAAACTCTGACCTCTGTCACTAACTTAATATTCTCACTTTTGCCCCTGAAATTCACAAAATATCCTCACTTGGCATCTGAAACTCACAAAATGCCATCACTATTACCTCGATACTCATGTAACACCCTCAATGTGGCCTCTAATATTCATCAAATACCTTCAATGTGGTCTTATACACTCACATACTATAATTGTCACCTCTGACACTCACAAAATACACTCACTATTGTACAAGATTGTCACTGTGATTTGGGACACTCATAATATCCTTATGCTGGACCCTTGTGTAACAAAATATTCTCACTGTGGCCACTGACACCCACATAATTTCCACAGTGTTCTCCCTGTGATTGACAGTATATCTCAGCTGCAGCCTCTAATACTCATACAATATCATTTCTGGAACAGTTGCCACTCACCATAATATCCTCATTTGTTTCTGACACTGTTATAATACCATCGCTGTGGCCTCTGACACTTACATAACATACACAGTTAAACCTCTGATATTCACAAAATATCCTCAATGTGGCCTCTGATATTAATATAATACCCACTGTGGCCAATAAGACTCACATAATTCCCTCACTGTAGCCTCTGGAACTCATATAATATCATCACTCTTACCACTGAAACATAATTTTCTCCAGGTGACCACTGAGACCACTGTCTTTCATTGAGTATCTTCCCTGAGGCCTCTGACATTCAATAAACATAGCCTGGCCTCTGACACAATATAATGTCATCAGAGAGGCCTCAAATATTTATATAAAATCTTCACTGTGCCTTCTGACACACAATAACCTCACTATGGTCTTTGACTCTCACATAATCTCCTGTGCCCTCTGATACTCTTATAATACACTCACTGTTGCCATGACACTCATATATAAACCTCAATGTAACCTCTGACTTTCACATAATATCTTCACTCTGACCTCTGAAATTCACATAACATATGACCTCTCACACTCACATAATACCTTCATTTTGGACTCTGACATTCACATAATATCCTCACTATGAATAATTACATGCACATAATGTTCATACTGTAACCTCTGACTCTTCCTCTGGTCTCTGACACATAAAATATCCTCCATGTGACCTCTTAAACTCACCTTACACCCTCACTATAACATCTGACACTCAAAGTCTTTATCTGGCCTCTGACATTCATATAATATCCTTACAATGGCCTCAGGTTCTCACATGATATTCTCACTCTGACCACTAACCTTGACAAACTGGCCTCACTATAACCACTGAAATCCAGATATTACCCTCACTGTGGCCTCTGACACATAATATTTTTAGTCCAGCAACTCACATTTACATGATATCTTTAATCTGCCTACCAGCACTCACACAATACCTTCACTATGCCTCTGACACTCTGGTAATTACCTCACTATAGCCATTGACACAGAATATCCTTATGTGGTCTGACACTTACTTATCCTCATTCTTGTTCTTTTTACATAATATTCTCCCTTGACCTCTCAAACTCACATAATATCTTTACTGTAGCCTAAAATACTCACCAAGTATTTGCCCTGTGGACTCTCACATTCATATGCAATCCTCACGTGACCACTTTTTAAAAAATATCATTTTTTTAAAGATTAACATGTAAATTATAGAAAAAGTAAAAGTACAAGCAAAGAACAAACTTATTAATTTGCAAGCAGCTTACTTGGACATGGCTTCCATGTCATGAGTATACATACCCAACATCACATTTTATGTGTTTGAGATCATTGTGAATATCATGCTTTTCCACACATGAATATTCATCAAAATAAATTCTAAAACCTACCTCATTTGACCACTTACATTCACATATTATCATAACTCTGATACAATAATCTCACATAAATACCCTCACTCTGGCCTCTGTCACTCATATAATATTTACACTTGACCACTGACATTAATGTAATATCCTCACTGTGGAACCTGACACTCACATAATTCACTCACTGTGACTGAAGACACTAACACCCTTAATGTGACTGCTGACACTCACATAATATCCTTAGTATGCATTGTGTCCTTTAGTATTAATATAATATTCATGCATTAGAATGTATAACTAATATAGCAGTTGTCCTTTGGCTTTTAATGCCAACATATTATCAATAATTTTACATGCAAAATTAATAGTTTCCCTGAGTCCTTTCAAATTCATGTAATATGGAATATGTGGCCTCTTAAACTCATATAAAAACTGTTTATTGTTGCCGGGTTTGTGGCTTATTGTTAGAGCACTTGCCTAGCACAAGTGAGGCACTGGGTTCAGTCCTGAGCAACACATAAAAAATAAATAAATAAAATTAAATTTAAAAAGAATTATCTTATTTTTCTA